>NW_020438903.1:149751-163222 GCF_000699045.2 Agrilus planipennis | reverse complement strand
GATGAACCTGATATCATAAAAATTAATTGAGTTATTGTAAAAAAAAACAATAACATTTTTTTGGAAAACTTTTTGGGAGAGAGATTTTGTATGTATATTAGGAAAAAAGATAGATAGTAAGAAGTAGACGTGTCGATAGGTACATGCTCACAAAACATACATGATAAAAAAATGGTTTTTTCATGATTTTCGATTTAAGGGGTGGTTGCTAAAAGGGTTGAAAAATTAATTAAAATCATAAATCATGCATATAAGTGTTGAAAAATATTTATTTTATCTAATTAAACGAGATTACTTACTCCAGAATGCTTAAATCTGCATTTTCCTCATTTTTAACAAAAGGGGTGGATTTCACCCCTAAAATGCAAAAAGCGCAAGTCGAGCATATGTCACTTTTGAAGTTAAGGGTAAAATATACTAAATCCCAAAGTTTCATGCAAATAGATGGAGGTTCACCGAAATCGGAGGTAATAGTTAATTTTTACCTTCATTCACTGTACTATATCAAATAAACACAAAATTGTAAATTTGCAAAATATTCTAAAAACTGCATATAGGAGCTTTATGACCTGCATCAAGAAGAACGGTCTACACTCATAACATGACCCTCTTTTTCATAGTTTAATTTCCAAAATTTTCCTTATACCTTCCGTTTAACTGATTTATAATATCTTTAATCCTATCCTAGGCGAAGGAAATGGTCCTAATAATACCAAAAGCTTTAAAGCTACATCTACATAATAGTTCGCGAGCTAACAACCGATCATCATCTTTGCAAATGAGGCGTTCGTTCGAAACCCATTTCACGTGTGCAGGCAGGCACTCTTCAAATGGCTCGTATCCAATTAGTGGGTGGCACTTTGCACTTGGAAGTTTAGCGTGCGCAATTTTTTACGTTTCTGCCTTTGCTACTACCTGTACATATACAAATCGAGGGTAAATCAGAACACGTCAGCAGCCTAACAAGCGAGTGTGCAGTGACACATTAAACCGATTAATCAACACACGATTCAGCGAATAGTGAGGGCCTGAGCTTGTTCTGGCCTTCGGAAAGTGTATGCCGGTTAATTTCGTATGAATACCGGCAATTTCCGCAAGAACGTCATCACACAACACAGTCGACTGAAGTAGGTGTAGATACGACGATGATGGCGGCGACCAACGCGATGCGATCCGTTGCCGTTTTCCATTTTAAACGGACAAAATGCGACCATTCTGCGGAGCTCGGTTACGCGGCAAATTCCTTCGCTTTCTAATTAATTAAGTTTTGACGTATCAGTGCTTTAATTGATTTATCCTGGTAATGCTTAATGAAACTGACTAATCTCGTTACGTCTGCGGTGGAAATTAAGGAATCAATTTGGAATTTTTCCCCTTTTCTGATCTGTACGTGAATGTCCAACATCCAATGCTCTTTATGAAAAAATTTTCTAACGAGTGGATATTGGATCTGGACCCGTTCTTAACGCTGCTCTTAATATAGTATTCACTATAAAACTAATCATCATCATAATGTCGTCAGTCTTAAGACTGGTTGGACACGCACCTCCACTCCTGAGCAAATCTTTGCATTTCCCTGAAACTGTAGTATCTGTCTTTGCGAATAGTAATCTAATCTAGGTCTCTACTCCTTTTAACTCTTGTTTCTTTCTCCAATATGTCTCTGACTAGCCCTTCATGCCTGAGAAGGTGTCCTACTAACATATCTCGCCTATTTCTTATCGACTTCCATAGAGTCCTCTGTTCTCTTACTCTTTCTAATACTTCTTCATTTCTAATCTTTTCTATCCACGGTATTCTCATCATTCGGCTGTAACACTACATTTCAAACGCTTCTTTTCCGCTGCGCTCACCGTCCGTGTTTCGCACCCGTACAGCGTCGCGCTCCAAACATTTCGAATTTATTCGAATTTCTAAATTAATCGTTCGCCAGCGTAGAAGTGACTTCTTTTTATTGAAGGCAACTCGACCCTGCGCTATTCCGTCCTCACTTATCTTGTAAAACTAAGGTGACGTTTTTACGGCCCTACAGTTAATGTAAACTAGAGCTTCCCGATTCTATAGTCTTTGCTTTTGATCACAACATGTCTACCTTTAGTCATGTGGACAGTGACACTGTCACTATAAACTTTTTTGACATTTTTGAATATTCAGGACATAATGTCAATACATGACCCTTTCACTCAACCATATACTCACAAAAGTATAAAGGGAATCTCTAGCTAATATACTGGATGTTCCGTTTAAAAAGATATTTGCATATACTGCATATGAAAATTTTAGTAGCACATTTGAAATCACCACAAAAACTAGTATACAAACCATTATTTTAAATTTTCAAAATATCAGTATCTACCTATAAAGATAAAAAAAGGGGAGAGTGGAATTAGAAAATTCACCCTGTACATCATATGATACGGATGTAAATTACCGGTTCACTGGAAACTCTGAATTTAAAATGAAGATCAAAAGATAACGAATTTACATATAGATATGAAAAATTCAGAAAATATTTATAACTTTGACACCACAAACGAGACCAGTCCACCATTTCATAACGACATTCAAATTCATTTTTATGAGATTAAATCAACACGTGTAAAAGAAAACAATTACATTTTATGCGATAAAAAAATTCGTACATACATCGTTTGCGATGAAGATAAAAATGGAATAAAATAACCTTTGGATTATAATTATCTATCAAGTTTTTTTTGTTTAATTCTTCACAATATGAAATAAATATAAAAACATGTGTTGTGATTCTATTATCAATTACATATATTCACGTTATTCCCACACTTATACAATCAAAATGAGATGGCTTAAATTTGCCTATGCGTACATGTTATCACAATATTTTTATTTAGTATTAACTTCTACGTGCTCTCTAGTCAATCACCACCAAAAAAGGGGCACGTGACGTCATGCGCATGCCCAGAAGATTGAGGAAAGTTTATACTTCCATCTCTAGTTGTAAAATTTGATTAATAACCTTATTTTTATTTACCTATTAATGAAAGATGTTTAAGTAAATAAGCTGATTATGTGTATAAAACCAAGAATAATTTGAAATAAATTTATTATAGGAGTCTCTTTTCTGTCCAACTTTTTCAAGATCTCTTACTACCATCATTGACCCTATAAAAATTACTTTTTTGTATTTATTAAATGGGTGAATTTTAGAATAAATAATAAAAAAGAAACATTAGACAATTAGGTACTTAATTCTTATTCACTTTTATCATTCGCATTTTCTTCACACAACCGTTTTTATTTTATCACGATTCGATCACAATAAATTTGAGTCACCTAACTATGACGACACAGTCGATGGCGCGACTTTAAATAAAATAACAATTTCGCCATCAGTCGAAACCATCCGCAATGGATAAAAGCCAAAAGAAAAAAGAAAGAAAGAAATCAGCGCACGGTTGCAATCTAAAGGAAAGCTTTTTTCGATTGTTTCAGATGGCGATTTGTACACTGGAACAGTGGCAGATTTTAGCGGAATGGATCCCATTATCTATCGGGAGCCCTTACAGACTGAACAATACGACTCGATGAGTCTCAATGGTAGGTCGTCTTTAAATTGTCCAGAATAATCGCACTTCCCTATTCACGATTTTCTCTAAACTGTAACGCTCCTTTTTCTTTTATTTTTTCAGCTCCCGACTTCGTCAATTCGATGACACAGGGCGACTACGTTTATTTTTTCTTCAGGGAAACGGCAGTTGAATACATCAACTGCGGAAAGGTCAGACCAATCGATTTTTACATTTTTTTTTTCTTAGTTAAAAATACTCTTCATGAATTTTCATCGCGTCTCAGTTATACACAATTGTCAATAGTAAATTAAGATAAAGGACGGAGTTTTAAAACAGATATATTAAAATGAAACTCCGAAGTAGGAAAATCTCTTTCTTTATAAGGATACGTTGCTATATGTAGCTTTTCTCGGAACTCCGTTCACGTGGAATTCACATTTTCCTTTTAATTTATTTAAATACAGTACAACCTCGATAATTCGAACATGCGTTAATCCGAACCTCCGCTAGTTTGAACAACGAACAGTTGGAAGTCATAATCTGAACCAACCTTGATAGTTCGAACAAGTTCGAACAGCGCAGGCGTGGCAACGTCACCTCGCTCCTGAAGCCACTGCTGAAGTTTTGCAAAATCTTACATTTTGTCCGTTTTACTAAACTATTACGTTAACAGCTATAAAATGGCGCCAAAACGCAAACATATTGCATTATCAATATAGAAAAATGTTAATATTATTAAAAGTTTAGAGTCCGGAAGCTATGGTTACATCTTACAACTTTTTTATGTTCTAGATTTATTTAAAAAATAAAGTTTATATATAAATATCTGTGTCTAACATGTGTCTAATTGATAATCATGTGTCTAATTGATAATACGAACAATGTGATAATCCGAACAACAAATCGAGGTTGTACTGTATTAATGTTTATAAATGTGCCTAAATTGCACGCCTATAAACTGTAACTTTTAATGGACTATAATTTGATGAGAAAAAACACATTTGAATATTTATTGGCTACAATTCTCAACAAAATCGGTTCACCGCCCTGTAATACCTAATTTGTAGTAAACACATGATTAAGTCACGATGTGGTGAACAATATTTTCGTATGTTTTTGTTTTTGGCATCAAAAATAAATTACAAGTTATGTTTATATTTTTTTGGTTGCTCACACAATGGCGTGTGTAGTCCGTCATTATGTTTTTGTTTGAATGGTTGAATACCTAGGTATCAAGAAGGATACATTAAAATTGATACCCACATATCTTACTTTTCTACCAATTTTTCTTTTCATTTTATAAGATTTTTGAACCCCTTTGTCTATTAGAATAACTTAATAACAAAGTAAATTAAAAGTCTAACAATAAGACGCATTGCGACACTAAAAATTTTAGAGAAGACGTAATTATAAATTAATCATTCTATACTCATCTACTACTACAAACCCTTTCTAATATCAATAAAGCTATCTCATGGGTCACCTAAAATTAGAATGAAATGGAAAAGAAGTCTAACTGTGTAATTTATTTCTTATCCCCCGTATATAAAATGATGTTTTGAATTTCCAGACTTATCGTTAAAAATATTCCTGTTATTTATTTATTCTAACTATCTAGTGACACCTTCCTTGGAACATTTTTCGTATTTTCTTTTACAGGCTGTGTACTCAAGAGTCGCAAGAGTATGCAAATACGACAAAGGAGGTCCACATCGATTTCGCAATCGATGGACTTCATTCCTCAAATCGAGACTGAATTGTTCCGTTAGTGGGGAATTTCCCTTTTATTTTAATGAAATACGTAAGTACCTACAACACTTTTAATATTTAAAATCTTCGTCTAGGTTTGTATAAAAGAAAATTTTAAAAAATCGAACAGATTTTTTTTAAAACTCATACTATTAAAAATGAATGAGTGAATGAAACAGAATACTGTGAGAGATGAGATCTTCAATGTATTGGCAAAACATTAACAGAAATTCAAATAAACACTGCTACTATTAGTACCTAATATGTTTCCACTTGGAAAATTACATGAGTGCGTCAAGTCCCAGTAAGAGAGAGGCCCCTTGCGGTGGCCCAACTTGCCACTTCCTAAGGCCGCCCCTGCTTAAGTATGTAGTTAAAAATTTTTTTGATGTTCATGAGCGAAAAATGTCAATAAGTTTCGAATAAAGAAAGAAAATGTAAAAAGAATCGCTTCTCATGTGTTAAAACAGAAAATCGATTATTGTTTCAGTAGAATGCAAAAGCACATTAAGTACAAAACACGACGACCAGAATGATACTTACTTTGTAGCCCGTATTTAGGCTTCACTTTATCTCATTTCTGGCTTCAAAGTTTAAAGGCGTTTTTGGTAGAGGTACGCACCTACATATGTACATAAAATTGAACCAGCTTGCTTTGATCAAATTTAACGGTTCGCTAACCGTTCTTTGCAGATGTTCATGTTATTTTGAAGTTTCCTTCTATTTATAAAATTGAAAAATTGAATCACAAACAAGTTTTATAAGCAAATATGTATCGTACAGTGTATATCTATACATGTATAAGAAAAGTAAAAGCACTCAAGCTTTTCAATATTCTATATCTAATCTTCTGTTTCGTCTATAATCATTTAGCAATTAATAATCATAAAATAGCGTTTTTAATAATCGTTTAGGAAAATGGTTGGCCTAGACCTCATCAGCATCATAAGGTCGTCAGTCCTAAGACTGGTTGGGAACGCACCTCCACTCTTTCCTATCTTGAGCTAATCTTCGCAATTTACTAAAACTAAAACAACCCACATACTTAACTATTTGCGAACAGTAATCTAATATAGGTATACCTCTACCCCTCCTGACTCCCGTTTCTGCCTCTAATATGTTTCTGACTAGACCTTCGTACCTTAGAATTTGTCCTACCAACCTATCTCGCCTATTTCTTATTGACTCCCATAGAGTCCTCCGTTCTCCTATTCTTTCTAATACCTCTACATTTCTAACCTTCTCTATCCACGGCATCGTCATCATTTGCCTGTAACACGACATTTCGAATGTTTCTACTCTTTTCTTTTCCGTAGCGCCCACCGTCCATGTTTCGCACCCTTACAGCGTCGCGCTCTAGTGTTCATCTTTTTTTTATTTTTGGATTCATACTTGAAGATTATGATAACAAATAATACTGTAACTTTTTGAAACTTTATCGGAATATCGAAAATAGGCATCTTTTTTCGTTGCATGTAATACATAAGTATTCAAAAACTGCATGAAAATAGCGTTAATATATATAAAATGTTTAAATTATTTTAAGCAATGTTGTTAAAATAAATTACATCACATTTTGTCGTTACAACACGTGGTGCATATTATACGATATTATGAATGAACTGAATCCGTTTGAATATTAAATTTTGCATGCGTGTCGAAAGTCGTTATGTTCACCCCGGCATTATTCACAAGAGAAGTAAATTTCCCCTCAGACGATACTTACAAGTAGATTAAACGCAGGTTACCATAAATTTACTAATTTATTGGCGCCTGTAAAATTTCTGGTCAAGTTTGTCAGTCATGCTTTTGCGTTAAAGAAGCCCTTCAACACTTGTAGCTGAACATTCTCTGTCGCTTCATGAACTTTAAAATTTTTCCACGAAGATTTACGATGAAAAGCTTCATCCGCTGTTCCATCCCCGCAGCTCTGTACTCGAGAAATAATGGTAGCAAATCAGAATTTTACCATGCGGCTTATAAAACACAACGTATCCAAAATAAGTACGAGATAAAGTTGAAAAGCAGTCCCGTTTACGGTTTACTGTCGCTCCCCCTTTTTATCTCGATTCTTGCGTTTTATAAAGTTTTTTACGATACTGGCTGTTCGCGTTGGCGATTATGGTCTTTGAAAAATCGTAGGCAGAATTTCTGCGCTCTTTTTCAACTTCGTTTTATTAGAATTCTTTCACGGATTTTATCAGAAAAAATAATCTGAAAGTTTTCAACATCAATATCTATATTAGGCTCGGGTCTAGTTTACTTCGCCTTCGTAGCGGAGACGGAAGGAAAAGGGAAGAAAAGCAAAAGCTTCATTGTGGCGGGGAAAATGGAAATCTAAAAGAAGATGTTATTGCACAAAATTTTGAAAACAATATACATTTAATAAAAAAGACGTAAGAAATTTTAGCGTATTAATGAATTAATTTTACCTGCTACAGATAACCACTACATTAAAACGTGCCTATAGTCAGCAGCTACAGATATACTAGGTCTTAAACCAAACGAAAGTAAGAAACCCTGGATAACAAATGATATTGTAGGATTAATAGACGAAAGGCGGAAATACAAAAACAGGACAGAGGAAGAAGGGCAAAAAAGATATAAAGCTATAAAGTGGGAAATAATTAGGAAGTGTAGGGCAGCTAAGGAACAGTGGATTGATAGGATGTGTAAAGAAGTAGAAGAAAAGTTTGAAGTAGGTAAAACCGATGAGGCGTATAATATAATTAAAAGGAATTTTAGAGAGGTAGGATACAGTAGTATTAATATAAGAAACGAGGCAGGGGTCATTTTGATAGGAAACGAGGAAAAGGCAGATCGGTGGAAAGAATATTTAGAGAACCTTTACGTGTGTTAGGAGATGTATTAGAGAAGGAAGATAGTGTGGAGATAGATGAGCTTGGTTATCCCATAATGAGAGAAGAGTTCGATGTAGCATTAAAAAACTTAATGAATAATAAGACGCCAGGTATAGATGGGATACAGGGGGAAATTGTAAAACATGAGGATGTCAGATAAGTCAGGACGCGGGGGCGCTGCGGAAAAGAAAAGGTTAGAAGCCTTCGAAATGTGGTGTTATAGGCGAATTATGAGGATAACGTGGGTAGAAAAGGTTAGAAATGAAGAGGTGTTAGAAATAATAGGAGACTCTGTTCTCCTATTATTTCTAACACCTCTTTAGGTATCTAGGAAGTCAGATAAGTCAGAACGGAAGGAGTAGTAGGGATTTTAGCAGAGGATAGCGCAGGATCGAGTAGCTTAAGATTAATTAGCGGTAGTCACGGCGGAAAACAAAAGGTTAGAAGCGTTCGAAATGTGGTGTTATAGACGAATGATGAGGACACCGTGGATAGAGAAGGTTGGAAATGAAGAGGTATTAGAAAGAATAGAAGAATAGAGGATTCTATGGAAGTCAATAAAAAATAGGCGAGTTAGGTTGGTAGGACACCTTCTTAGGCATGAAGGTCTAGTCAGAGAGATATTAGAGGCAAAAACAGGAATGAATTAGGAAGGGTAGAGGTAGACCTAGGTTAGATTACTCTTCGCAAATAGTTAAGGATGTGGGTTGTTCTAGTTTAAGGGAAATGCGAAATTTAGCTCAGGATAGGAATGAGTGGAGGTACGTGTCCAACCAGTCTTAGGACTGACGACCCTGTGATGATGATGATCACAGATAACCTCAAATTAACGACAAAAAATTGTTGCTGCTGATACTCCCTAAAGCAACAAGAAGGTAACAGCATTCGTCATTAATTTGAGGTTATCTGTAGTGGGTAAAATTAATTCACTAATACATTGAATTAGCACTACAAACATTCAAATTATCTCGTCAACAAATTTTACTTTCAGTAACAGTTAATATTTCATGAAGTAAAAAATCAAACTATGTTATATACGGAGCAAAGGTCTTTTTAGTTATGTAAAACCAATAACTTACGTTTCGCATTTAATTATGAGGCATCTTCAGGGTTAGGTTTAAGTGCGAAACGTAGGTTGTTGGTTTCACATAAATAAAAAAAACCTTTGCTCCATACATAGCTTGATTTTTTGCTTAATACAATTGTTAATGGGGAAGAAATAGCAACTTAATTTAATTTCTACCACTACACATTACCCCAAACGTATGAGGAAACATTTGTTGCTGCTGTCAAACCCTCACCGGGAATCGAACACGATCCCTAATTTTAAGAGCATTCTGGTGCGTAACGGTAGAAATTAAATTAAATTCACATTGATGTTTAAAAATTATTAAAATATACATCTTCGGCATGATGTAGCGCAAGGAACTGAGAAGAGAAGACGGGGCACTTTTAGGAGAACATTACCCCTTTTCAAGTTTGTCGCCGTTAAATGAATAATGAATGTTTTTATTTTATTGCACAGAATTATAAGGTTACGGTAAGCAAAGACAACACAAACGAAGTCGTGGTCATGTCCTTCCTTTTGTTTGCAGGAATTTGTTTATTTCCCCTATTCCTCCTGCTCCACCATCTTCTGCTCGACTTCTGTTACCTCGAAGTAAACTAAACCCGAAACATATATTGTGTATTTTACACAGATATGTAGAACATGATTCAATTCGCCTTTTTAAGAATTTCAAACATAATGCCTTGTACAGTAGCTATTAGTAAGGTGACCATACGTCCCGGATTTCCACCTTGCTTCCCGGATTTTTCTAGAAGCAATATTTGTCTCGGATTCAGGTTTTTTTGTCNCTGATACTCCCTAAAGCAACAAGAAGGTAACAGCATTCGTCATTAATTTGAGGTTATCTGTAGTGGGTAAAATTAATTCACTAATACATTGAATTAGCACTACAAACATTCAAATTATCTCGTCAACAAATTTTACTTTCAGTAACAGTTAATATTTCATGAAGTAAAAAATCAAACTATGTTATATACGGAGCAAAGGTCTTTTTAGTTATGTAAAACCAATAACTTACGTTTCGCATTTAATTATGAGGCATCTTCAGGGTTAGGTTTAAGTGCGAAACGTAGGTTGTTGGTTTCACATAAATAAAAAAAACCTTTGCTCCATACATAGCTTGATTTTTTGCTTAATACAATTGTTAATGGGGAAGAAATAGCAACTTAATTTAATTTCTACCACTACACATTACCCCAAACGTATGAGGAAACATTTGTTGCTGCTGTCAAACCCTCACCGGGAATCGAACACGATCCCTAATTTTAAGAGCATTCTGGTGCGTAACGGTAGAAATTAAATTAAATTCACATTGATGTTTAAAAATTATTAAAATATACATCTTCGGCATGATGTAGCGCAAGGAACTGAGAAGAGAAGACGGGGCACTTTTAGGAGATATTCTAATTTCACAAACAAACTAATATACCAAGCGTTGTTACGATATAATTTCTGAAATCCAACTATCGTAAGAATGAAAATTATCACCCGTTTTTAACAAAACTGAATGAACAGAATGTCTGTAATAAAATTTTTCTGAAATGTTTCTTCTGCATTACAGAATCAACTACTGATTTAATCGAGGGTGTGTATGGCGATCAGCCAGCTCAGTTGGTTTACGGTACGTTTACAACACCGACGAACAGTATATCGGGAAGTGCTGTGTGTGCATTTTCCCTTCGTGCCATAACAGACGCTTTTGAAGGCAATTTTAAAGAGCAAGCAGCACTAAACGCCAATTGGCTAGCGGTGCCCCCGTCAAAAGTACCCGACCCTCGACCTGGACAGTGTCACAACGACAGTCGCACATTGCCCGATCTTACACTTAATTTCATCAAAACGCACTCGCTGATGGATGAAAGTGTGCCTTCTTTCTTTGGACAACCAATTGTAATTAGAACCAGCTTCCAGTAAGTACGATTATATTTGGTTAATTTTTAGGGTTCCGTACCTTAAAAAGAAAAAAGAACCCTTACAGGATTACCGCATTATTCTTCTGCTAATCCAGAGCCTGGCAAACTTTAACTTCGTAGGAGCCTCTACCTGAGGTTAGTTTGGGTCACTCCACACCCTTCAATGAGTACGAGAGAGTAAACAGTAATGACCCATATTGCTTTCTCTTTTTCTTCTCCCTTCTACCCTCATATCGAGCCCCTTCATCCCGTAGACGAGCGAAGCCTCCCTCGAAAATTTTCTAATGATCGTCCCGCAGCTCAGGGGTAGCAATACTATTGGATTCGACTAGGGAAGAGGGGACTCACCTACGAAATGGAAGGGATAAGAAAAGGAAAGAATCATCTCACTCGCACTCGCAGGAGCAATGAGGAGTTTCTTAGCTATACCTGAGGAGCACTGGGGGGCCAAAAGAGCCGAGTTTGCCCGGCTCTGTGTTAATCTATCAAGACCCTTTTCGTTGCCCGAGTCCCAATATAATTAATTTGTCTATATAATTATGGTCTCTATTTAATTCACAAATTTTACAGCTACCGTTTTACTCAAATTGCCGTGGACCCGCAAATTCGCGTACCCGGGGGCAAAACATACGACGTACTCTTCATAGGAACAGGTAATTGAAAAACTTATTGATGTGGCTCTGAAGAATAACTTTTGGACATTTCACTTTATTTTTTATTCAGATAATGGAAAAGTAATAAAGGCTGTAAATGCACTATCAGCCGACACCAAAGAAGGTGTCAGACCTGTTGTTATTGAAGAAATACAAGTTTTCCCAGTTCACGCTGCAGTGAGGGGCATCCAAGTGCTACACAGTGATAAAGACGACGGAAGACTCGTTGTAGTTTCTGATTCAGAGATACAGTCATTGAGACTACATCGGTGCGACAGTAACAAAATTTCAAGTTGCAGGTAATGCAAATAATAATACTAATAGAAAATTAAAACAAAAACATTTATGCTATTACATGATGTACAGTGTGTATTATTTGCGTACCCCTGGCTACGGCCCTGCATATATCATGTATATATGGTCGGCAGTGGTCTCAAACTAAAATGGAATGAAATCTGCAAAAAATTCAAATAGCTCATCGTGGTACTGTGCACATGACTAAAAATATATATTGAGTAAAATCATTGCAAATAACGGGCGATTAGTCTTTTTCGAATATTTCAAAGACTTTAATATTAAAAGCGAATTTGTATAATTTAAAATAACAATTTCATGTTAGCTAATTGATAAAAATAATTTACTTGCTCAAAAAAGCCGTTTCACCACCCTGTATTATTTACTTTTTCGTGATCGCAGATTCGACCCCTTTAATAATCATTAATTCTACTATTTAATTGACCTACTAACCCAATAGATAAGTGGGTGTTAGCTTGCAGTTTTAAAGAAATAATTTAAATGTACCAACTTTGTATGACTGACCTAAATGAGAATTTATAGATACTGTGTACCACTATCTCGTTTCAAGTAATTGTTTATTTAATTTTTAACATTAAATGTTTTGTTTTCTTTTTTGTTACTAGCGAATGCGTTGCTTTACAAGATCCTTACTGCGCTTGGGATAAAGTACTGGGCAAATGTCGTTCCTACGGGGCGCCTCGTTGGAACGAAGAAAATTTCTTCTATCAAAGCGTAGCTACGGGACAGCATTCCGCCTGTCCGGCCCCGAAAAACAATAAGGATTCGTCTTCCATGGGAGGTTTTAATTTACCGCAACTAACTACTAATCAAGACCATCAAATAAATAGTAATCAGCCCGATGGTCAAGTAATCAATATCGTACAAGAAAAAGACTACGAAAACAATGCAAGTAAGTTATCCTGCCGTAATTACGATATACAAGGTGACGTAAGCGAGAGATTTATTTATATTAATTTTGAGATTCGTATGAGATTTGTACGTTTTAAAATACACTGTAAACTCTTTATAACGTCACTCGATTTAACGACAAATTCCTTAAAACGTTGAAATTGCTTGACTGGTTGGTTTACATTGTTTTCTATACAATATTACACTCTATATAGCGTCACGCTCACTCTATTTAACGACGACAATGCGGCATTATAATTCATTATGCAGTACTTTCTAAGTTGCCGAAATAGATAAGAACTGCAGCTGTGTACGTTGTTGAAGAAGACGATCCTGTCCCTCCACCAAGCATCAAACAAGCACTTGATGCAGCGAAACTATTAAAAAAATACTTTTTATATAATCAAATTGATCCAGCAGTATCTCAAGATATGAGTAAGATACGTAACAAAATACAATTAAAATATTGGAG
>NW_020438903.1:140041-149219 GCF_000699045.2 Agrilus planipennis | reverse complement strand
CGGCGTTAACCCCTTCAAATAAAAGTATTTGATGACAGCACGATTTTCCTGCTTTTCCATTTTTACGAAAACCACAGAGGCGTCTTGTTCAGCGTGCTGTCAAACCTACACTAGCAAGGAGATCGGGCTGAAACTATAGCTACAAGCTATCCAAGGATGGTACTATAGAATGTCACCTCAAGGTAGGCCTAGTGGCGTCATCTCTTGGTTAGGCCGGAAACTTATCAATCCACCCTCGTAAGTATCGAAATATAATCGAAAATAATTTTAGGATATAAAGATTATTATATGGTACCACTTTTGTAAGAAACTTTTTTTGATATCTTCCAACTATAAAGCAGTTATTGAAGAAACTCGTTTGTTTGGGACACTGTATATTTTAAAAATGCTTCTTTAAATTAAAAGTGCATATTTATTCACGAAATTAAAAATTATGATCAAGCTAACACACTTTTTAAAGAATCAATACGTCCAGCTTAATGTATTAAAATTAGTCAAAAATAATATTATATTGTGTATAGTCGAATACAAGCGGAACCAAAGTTGTTGCCACAAGAGGAAGTGACGTATGCAGAGCCAGTTCTAGTACCGCAGCCCCCACCAAAGCTTCATTCGCCAAAGAATACCTTAAGAAAAGGACCCCATCAAAACAATGCTGAAACATTATTCCAATTCCAAGATGCAGGATATAATGGAAGAGATAATTTTAGAGGCCGTGATAATTTCGGAACCCTTCGATCACATCAGGTATTATAATACCAAACAAAACTAAAGTTGCTTTTTATAACTAATAAATTAGCATCCATGAATATATAATTTCTTCAATTTAAATTTAACTCACTACAGCCACACCGAAAATTAAACTATTGCATTTTAACAATCTGCTAAAATACTAGGTATGATATTTCATGGGTAAACGTGTTTTTGAATAGAATTTACTTATTCTTACAGTTTTAGAGTAAGTGATTAATTAAATATCTACATATTTTATCAAAATATGTCTATTGTAAACACATATTTCATGGGTGAATTAAAAAAGAACTGCCCTTAACATACAGCAACCTTTTGCGGTAATACACACTGATAAAAGTTTTATTATTTATTAAATTAATTGTCGCGAAGTTCCCAAACTAATTCCAAACGTATCCAACATGCGCGAGTTAGATTTGTACGTATTTAAGGTATTCATGAAGCTTAAGACAGAAGGGTCGCTTTTTTTACGATTTTTGGCTTTCAAAAAATTTTTAGTTTCTTCCCTTTGTCGGATTAAATGAACATTTAATAAAATAGGGTGACAACTACAGGCGTGGAGATGGGTTCTCGACAACGAGAAGTGTGAAGAAGGTGTACCTCTGAGAAAACAGTGAGGAGGGCGGAGCGGCACCCCGAAGTCTCGGTCGACCACGTCCGCAAAGACTGGGACACAGCGCGTTGCCGACTAGTAGCGGTTCTTCCAGTTCCCCATCTCCGCCCTCCTCGTCTCCATCGCCTACCCCTCCTCGCACAGCATCCTACATCTACCGGGCATAGCTAGACACGAGAGACTTTCAAAAAGCGATGCCAAGTATTTGTAACAACGGAAATGGTTGAAGGATGACATTATTGTCTATCAAGTATGCAGGTACGAAAGATACGTAATTAGGTATGACTTGTGATGACATGTTTTTAAATTAATACAGCGAAATGTTACCTGTATTAGTCGTTTTGTCGGAAATGTTACTATATTTGTAACGAGAGTTTCTATATACCTAATATAATTAACGAACGATGTACGACTGCACGAAAAATGATTGATCTCTTTTTAAAACGATAGACTTTCACAAAAAGTACTGTGTTTGTAAATTATTATACTTACGCCAAAGACATGTATATTTGCATACTCGTAAAAGGCAGACGTCTTAAAAATGTCCGTAATTTAATTTCAAAAGTTACCGAGATTGATATTTATTTGTTGTAGTACCTATACAGAGTTCTATAATTGGTTTTTAATTTTACAAACTGCAGCTTTAAAATTCCTGTCTGGGATACCACGTTTAAATACATGCATGCTTACTTGGAATTTATTTTTCACTACCCTAACTATACTATACTTATTTATTAATACTACGACTATTAGTACTTTTTTATATTATATTTTACTTTTAATTATATAGTGAATATATGAATACTAATCGTAAATATATAATAAGTAGTAGTCGTACATCTTTTGTATTTTGGCAGATTTTTAACATGAAATTTTGAAACTGTTTTTACTTACAATTAAGTAATTGTTATTCATATACGGTGATCGATGATCATACTGCCCCAAGGAAAACTTAAAATATTCAGTTAACTACAGTGTGTTTATGACAAACAACGTATATAAGTCAAATTTTTGTAAGTCTTACGCTCTTCATGTAAAGAGAAATTTATCCTTTTGATATTTATAGAAAGGTGCATTAGAACTTAGAGCTACCATGTAGAAAAATATTAGGAATAAGTATTTCAAAGATTAATAAGTGCTTCTTATGGATGTGTTAGGTAAGAATATTCATACATATAGATTGTTATTATTTAGCAAACATTGTGATTAGAAATGTATATTCTGTAGGTATAAACATTGTTCCACTTATATCTTTGTTACTAATAGAAATATTGCAATATTTTATATTCTAAAAGTTCACTTTGAAATTTTATAAAATTTTAATTTAGTAGTATTCACGTGTAATACTTATCAAATTACTGACGGACGAAAAACGTTATGAACTGTAATGCTGCGGCGATTTTTTTAGTGATAAAAGTGGAACTTATTGACTGATCGAAATGCTAATTACATATATTAGTAATATTTACTTCGACGACTGCTAATGCTGACGGTGGAAATTCTTGTAGAGGTTGTTGCAAGGTGAATAAAAAAAAAATACGAAAAATTCTCTGTTCAAAACTGTTTACAGTTTCTCAGTGTTGGACGCTTTTGATCAATTTGCATATATGTATACAGAAGACTGAAAGTATATATATGTAATGTAATATTCCCTGTCCAAAAAAAAAATACGTTCTTTAGTACAAGAATTAGAAACGGCAGTATGAACAGTACAAATTTTACTTCTCAAGACGCAAGTTTTCAAATTTACCCATTATATTCACTTTTTATATTGTTTGCTATAGAATTTTTTATGCCCAGAAACAAGTGGAATGCATTAACACAAAAAAATATTTATATAAAAGAAGAAATTAAATATTTCAAGGAATTTGGAGGCTAAAGCAATCTCAATAATATACCAGATGTTTCGACATCAAGCCTCACAATTATCTTTGAATAATGCCAAATATCTAATAAGGGAATGCAAAAGGATAAAGTATTTTTTACAAGATGCAAAGCGGTTCTTAATGATGAGACCCTATTTCTAATTTAGATATATTTTTGTAAATGAATAGAGGATGTATGCTTAAATTTCATGACTTGGAAAAGCTCTATAATGTCTTAAAATTATGTTATTCTCATAAGAATGCTTGTTAAGCTGTTCTCATAATGACCTTAAAATTTTACAAGCATTTTTTAAATATAAATCTCTTGTTGTTTTCAAAGATTCAACCAAAATCCCTTTTAAATTGAATAATCCATACATATAGTATTATTTAAAGAAAATCTTGAGGCTTGATTGTATTGTATATAACATTTTAATACGCTAATTTAAATAACATTATAAAGTTCCAGCTAGTCAATTTGGGATTTTAAAAAAATAGCACTTTTCAATCTTTGAGGAATTATGTTGTTATATGATATTCGTTGCTCAATTTTAATTTAAACTAATTAATTGCTTTAAGATGCGCATGATTATTTAAGTTTTTTCAATGTTCGTAATACACCTGATTCGACAGGTAGGTACCTACTACTGACATATTTTCTAAACAAATCGCCTAAAATAAGAACGATTAATATCTCCATTAATTTTGTACATAAACGTAATTCATACCCCACTATGGACAAGTTACACACACGAATCCATCACAATAAGTACTTTTTATTTTTATATAACAAAAGTGTATGTAGGTATTGACATTGTCAATTGTGATCATCAGAATAAAGAGTTATCGTATTTTAAAATGTCACTTCAAAGATCAATTTAACAGTGAATGCACGTCACTTTTGTAAATTTTAACCTTTTTGCTTAGAAGTTTGCATGTAGATTACGTAGAATTTTAAAAATATTGTATAAAGATGTAGATAAGTTTTAAATTCAAGAACTAGTCAGGACGTATATTAAAATAAATAAAAAGGAAATTATGCACCCATTAAACGCATTTACGATGATTATAAAGATGTCAGTTTTTGTCAGGTATTGAATAATGTTGATTAATAATTATTTATTTTTTTTTTGTTTTTAATAGGCAAAAATAATCATTGCTTTTGTAACCCGGGCGTATTTAAAATTACTTTCGTGTAAATAATTGATGACAATATTTTGGTCTTCCAATTTCACTATAGACTTTTAGAACTGGCCCAACGTTATCAGTTTTGGTTTATTTATTTGGCAAATATTCGGAAAAAAATTTTATACGAAAATATTCGGCATTATTATGAGCGAATAGTAGCATGTAAGCCAAGTGTAAACTGAAATACGAAAACAGGAATGAAACTGGAGTTAATGAATAAATAGGTATATTTATGCTTTCATAATTTCTGCAAATAAATTACTGAATGCTAAAATAAATACTACCATAAAAAATTTCAAAATTAATTTAAACTTATTTTTAAAATATTGGTCATGTGGACTGACAGTGAAGTACATGAATCTACAGTATTTATCCTGTCTGAGGTTTTGTAAATCATACTCAAATCCTTGGTTATTATTACACATTAAATGCGTACACTTTATGATAGCTGGTGGATTAATTATTGCGGTAATTGTTAATAAAAATGAAAACTGCAACATGTTGAGCTACTGAGTGAGATTATTTTTGCCTAAATGATTACAAAATATTTTTAATAATTTACTTCCTACGAAGCTTTTTCCTAACAGTGGTTATCAGTATCCAGCCTTAAATAGCAGGAGCCTGCATTTATATAGCTGTGCATCGTATTTCATCCCGTAGTATAAACAGCGCCATTTTTGATATTAAAAAAAATAAAATAAAGCATTGTATTTATTACAGTAGAGTAGGTATATAATATGATAAAATAGAATACCGAATAAGCTAAATTAGTTTGCAGATATATTTACAAAGTAAGTCAGGTTATGAATGTCTAACTTAGCACAAAAAGCCTTCATAAGCTATTATTATTAACTACTACTATTATTACCTACTACTACAACTATTACTATTACTACGTAATTGTGGAATTCTTCCTCATAAAGTATAACATCACTCAAACATATTACACCAACACACTCACATTCCATGGACGTGCACGATATTTTCTTACGGATCGTCCTTAAAACATATATATATATATATATGGATATTTGAACATGATTGTCAATATAATAACATATTAATTACGTTGTGAATTTTATGAGAAAATAAATTTGTAATAATTCTAAAGCATAGAATTAAATTAGCGCTGATATAATAACAGCTGTAATTTATTAAAAGTATAAAAGCCTTTTGCAAATGTATCTATAAATATTACTATTTTTAAGCTATTTGTCCAGGATTGCATTTAATATTATTTTAATTATTGTAATTGTTTATAGAAAAATTTTGTTTTGTATTCTACCAAGCATAAGCTTTTTTCTGTAAAAAGTAATTGAACTTGTACTGTCTGGACAAATGTTATAGAACATTCACAAGCAATTGCATTAATTATCTCATTATGTTATTAATTTTTTTTAACTTCCATAAGACGAAGTCTAATTTATAGCGAAAGCAAAAGTTTGTTAGTCCCAAAAAAAATTTTTGTTGCTATGAACTAAACAAATAAGTATCGATACTTAATGCTACTGCTGGATGTTCTTAAAATATCCACTAATTGATATTGAATTTAGAAGACAATTGTATTCTTTGAATATAGAAATAAATAATTTAAAATATATAAACATGTGTTAATATTTAGTGAAATAGTTCTCATACCTATACATATAAGAGTCTGCTGTTACTTGGTTGAAATTTATACTCGCTATTATGAATGAAGCATTAACAATAAATTTCAACTTTTGTTTATTTTAACTTCGCAATTGTTTCGCCAAACTTTCACTTCTTCTCCGCTTAATTTCCGAAGAAGCCAAGTTAGCATAACAGTTGCCTAAAGTTTAAATTTATTAACATTACTTTATTCATAATATTTCAAATAGTTAAATGAATTTCATAAAATTGTCAAACATAAATAATATAAGAACCTGACAAACTGAACAAAACGTAAAAAATATTCTACGAATATTATATATAAAAAGAATTGTGAGTGCTATCAGTACAGAGCAAAGTAGTATTACGTAAATGAAAGTTAGTGTCAGCAATTTCTTATGCTGAAGTGTACGATGTGTTACATACCTACTTACAAACAATTCCTTTAAATTTTAATCATTGATTACTATACGTCTATTAAAAAACCATAATGGCCGACATCAGTGACAATGCGTCAACAATTGAAAAAAAATGATGGCCGACAACAGCAACAATTAGAAAAGAATGATGGCCGACACTACGTCATAGTATTGTTCACAAAAGTGAATTTTGACCACTCGAAGCAATGGTGCTAATAGTTTCTAGCTCACAGTGATTGATAAGGAGGAAGAGCTGGTAATGGTAAAAGCAAAGTTTGAAACTGTAGATTACTTCAAGTTAAATGCGATAACGTTAATTGTTTATTCTAAAAGAAAACCTATAAAAACATCAAAATTTTACATAGCGTACATTATTAAATGCACGTTGATGAACGCTCACATATCTACACTCGTGTGCATGTATTGTATAGAGCTAGAGATGGAAAATCTTACCATTTGAGCCCACATTTAATTTTCAGCAGTTATAAGGGAGACCGCATATTTGACATAACTATAAATACGACTTGTTAAACTACTATAGTTTTTGTATAAGTATAAAAAACTTTTATGAAGGCCTTTAGGTCGCACGCCCCTTCTACCTATGAAATAAACTATAGACAACACAAAATTTGCCTCTACTTTACTCAAAATGCCACTACAAAAACCAGGAGAATTAATTTTACTGACCATTAAGATGAAGTTTCAAATAAATCCGACCACAAAGAAAATATCGGAATCTCCTGCCTTATTCATTGTATACATTATAACGGAAACCTCTGTGAAAAATACACTTGTATGTAACATCCCTCTCATAAATGCGTCAAAAAAAATACTAAAAACTTGAAATCATCTACATGTAAATAAACATGTCTGTAATATTTAAATAACACTACATGAAACACTTTGAAACTCAATAGAGGTTAATATTAAATATTAATGTGAAAATTCATTTTTAATTTTTATCCACTACAACAATTTTTCCTCATTAACTTGATATAATTTATAGTAGATAAAAATTAAAAATGAATTTTCTCTTTAATATCGAAATAACTTAAGATCTATACAAGCCAATCTTCGATGATTATAATTTGCAGGCATAAAGAGGAAAATGTCAGGAGTGGTCTTGGCTTATATTTTTAAATTGTTTATTAATTATAACAATTGTATTTTTTATAAACAATTGAAAATAACTTCACACGGTCGAAATCGCGGGTTAACAAAAAGTCAGGATTACTTCATTCGTTTTTTTGTAAAGTTACAGCAAGCAACTGATAACGAAGCGATAGTGCACTTGTTTGCACAAGTTTTGATGTTAGAAAATAAATTCTTTACTCTAAAACCATCTTGAAAAGCATATGTATACAAAAATTGCACATTTCAAACAGAAATGCTAAATGAATCCAAATAAATTCTTCATTTTTAAATAGAATTTTAATCAAACATAATAAAGAAAGCAACTCAAGCTTATAACTGATTATTTATTCTTCGATGTATGTAAAGTGCGATTCGCCATAAACCGCAAAATGATTCATTCGAATTAACTTGGTGTGCTGTGTAATTTTAGAGATATGAAATTTTCTCACCAATATTTCTGTGTACTAAATTGTAATATTCGCACATATACAAATTAACATAATCTATTACTCTTAATGAGAGTTCCGCTTTTCCTTGTTAGGTGCGAAACCATAAAAAAAGTTAAATATTCACGTTATTCCGTGATGCCCCTTACGTTACGCATACTTAGGAATAAGTAGGTACCTCAATAATTTTTAAAATTTAGCCATAAGTGACTTAAGTACTTATGGTACATATCGTCAATACATTGCTCATAGGTACAATAAAAAAATTACAGGTCGTAAGTAATATAAATAGGTAAATAGAAACAAATACTGAAAAAAACAGCAAGATTTTTAATAAAATTAGCCCTGTATACATTTAATTTGACCAACAATATAAAACATACAACTTAATTTTTGAAAAGAAGACAAAAATATCGAATTATGAAAGTTGATAAACAACTGTTTTAAGCACTTAGAAATAATAAAGAGAAAAGCTTACCTTTACTGGTGTACATAATAATTGATGTTTTCAATACACTTAGAATTTAGATCCGGAAGCGAGATATTATTCATAAAACTAAAATCACTGCTATCCGCAATTTAAAAAATTATTGCGGAGATCATTGCAAACCGACACCTAACCAACTAACATGCTTTTTACTAACTCACCACAACATACGATCACTGTCGATCAAAGTCGGATCGTAACCTACGACCTTCGGCGGGCCAATCGACGCCTCGAATTTTACCCTACCAACTAGTGCTGTTTGTACAGCTTTTTATATTGACAGAGAACAGAGATAAAGTTTAATTTATTTACTACATTTCGCCTTTTCGTATATGTCTTAAATGTCATGTAGAATTTATTATTATGCAAAATATGCAGATTTTAGCAACAATAGCCGATAATAATCTTTACTTAATAAAAAATCTTACTGTTTGAATTAGGTTATCAGATGCCTACCTCGACACGTAAAAGCTAACTAACAGAAACTTAAAATTTTTGAATCGAGGAAGCTTTAAGTTCTTATACCTCTATATTAAAAAACGAAATTAACATATATTTTATTAACCACAATGATCATTTCACCACACAGTGGATTCTTCAGGTGAAAGAAAGAGAAACTAAATAGAAGTACCTACCAACACCTTTTG
>NW_020438903.1:136372-138668 GCF_000699045.2 Agrilus planipennis | reverse complement strand
CGCGGTTACGCTTTGAAAAGATTTTGAGAGCAGATAATATTTTTAAATAGACGTAGTTGACAAAACATACTCCACACATTTATCATTTTTACTCGTGCGACACAAAAAGGAAAAGCAACGAGGAAAAAACTTGCAGAAGAATTACTTTTAACGTAAACATTAATATAAAACTTCATATTCATCTATTTAAATAACTAATTGTTGCAACCTTTACTTTATGGAAATAGGGAATCATACTGAATAATAAATCCAGGAAAACACTTAATTTCTACTTAGACAGGTACTTTATTGAACCCTTAATAATTGTTTCGCCCTACCAGGTCATCTTCAGAGTGTGTTTTCCTGATTATTCAATATTTATCTATTTAATTTATTGCCTAAAACTCGTGCAAAACAATATGGGATTTATATTGATTGCATGTTTTTTTAAAGTAGTATAATATATTTAATATGTTACAAAATTACAATTAGAATTTTGCCACAATAAACTTTTTTATTTTTCACCTGCATTTTCTTCTTTTACATAGTAATATAAAACTGTTTTTAGCTTATTAAACCGTAATAAATGTTTTAAATTAAAATATTGAAATAGTTACTGAATTATTTATTGAATTTATTCAGTGTGGTGCCATCTACCAGTAGTATTAGACAATACGTAGAGAACTTTACAGAAGCTTTACTGTTAGTATCACAGATACCACCCTTATTTATGACATGTTATACACATGTTTATGCATATTTATGACAGATGTCCATCCGAGGCCGAGAATGGTCAACTCATGTTAATACAAAAGTTCAAATGATTTTGAAAAGCACTTTCAATTATTTATCTTATTATAATTGCAACGTTTACAATATACTGCACTTTATAAAACAAGTATGGATTTTTATGTAGAAGACCATTAGCTAAATTGTTTGATACTTACATCATTTAATGTAACTTATATGAAAACAAAAAATTATTGAAAATGAGAGGATAGAAAAGTCCTCCTTTTTATATATGACGTGTATAGATCAATGATTTATAGGAAAATGTCTATATAATCAAGCTTATAACTGATTATTTATTCTTCGATGTATGTAAAGTGCGATTCGCCATAAACCGCAAAATGATTCATTCGAATTAACTTGGTGTGCTGTGTAATTTTAGAGATATGAAATTTTCTCACCAATATTTCTGTGTACTAAATTGTAATATTCGCACATATACAAATTAACATAATCTATTACTCTTAATGAGAGTTCCGCTTTTCCTTGTTAGGTGCGAAACCATAAAAAAAGTTAAATATTCACGTTATTCCGTGATGCCCCTTACATTACGCATACTTAGGAATAAGTAGGTACCTCAATAATTTTTAAAATTTAGCCATAAGTGACTTAAGTACTTATGGTACATATCGTCAATACATTGCTCATAGGTACAATAAAAAATTACAGGTCGTAATATAAATAGGTAAATAGAAACAAATACTGAAAGAAACAGCAAGATTGTTAATAAAATTAGCCCTGTATACATTTCATTTGACCAACAATATAAAACAGACAACATAATTTTTGAAAAGAAGACGAATTATTTCGAATTATGAAAGTTTATAAACAACTGTTTTAAGCACGTAGAAATAATAAAGAGAAAAGCTTACCTTTACTGGTGTACATAATAATTGATGTTTTCAATACACTTAGAATTTAGATCCGGAAGCGAGATATTATTCATAAAACTAAAATCACTGCTATCCGCAATTTAAAAAATTATTGCGGAGATCATTGCAAACCGACACCTAACCAACTAACATGCTTTTTACTAACTCACCACAACATACGATCACTGTCGATCAAAGTCGGATCGTAACCTACGACCTTCGGCGGGCCAATCGACGCCTCGAATTTTACCCTACCAACTAGTGCTGTTTGTACAGCTTTTTATATTGACAGAGAACAGAGATAAAGTTTAATTTATTTACTACATTTCGCCTTTTCGTATATGTCTTAAATGTCATGTAGAATTTATTATTATGCAAAATATGCAGATTTTAGCAACAATAGCCGATAATAATCTTTACTTAATAAAAAATCTTACTGTTTGAATTAGGTTATCAGATGCCTACCTCGACACGTAAAAGCTAACTAACAGAAACTTAAAATTTTTGAATCGAGGAAGCTTTAAGTTCTTATACCTCTATATTAAAAAACGAAATTAACATATATTTTATTAACCACAATGATCATTTCACCACACAGTGGATTCTTCAGGTGAAAGAAAGAGAAACTAAATAGAAGTACCTACCAACACCTTTTG
>NW_020438903.1:111946-135704 GCF_000699045.2 Agrilus planipennis | reverse complement strand
ATTCATTATAGTATTTGTATCTAACTATAAAATATTTATATTGAATATTGAATAGATATAAAAACATTTGTAATACAGAAACGAAAGAATTAAATAAACGACTTGCCTTCCAAAAAGAAATTGAAGAAATAATAGCTTACACGGTATGATTACAAAATGATTTTATGATGTAGTATAATCCGTTTGCATTGGAATTATTACATATTTTATGTCATTATTTTGTGTTTTTCGTAAGAGTTCTGCTGCATGAGTTAATTGCAAAGCGCAATCCGGATGAGCTGTCCCCGGTAGTTGGGTGCATTCCTGCTCAAAAATATACGCCAAACCCGTCAAAAGTTCCATAAAACCCAGCGATATCGCCGCTTTTCTTAATCGATTTAATTCCTGAAACAAAAAAAAAATTAATATTGGCCCTAATATAATTTAATGTTTTTATTGTATACTACAACTACTAGACAAAAAAATCATTACTGCAACAATATATATTGTTTTTTTATACAACACATAACTACCCCCTCCTTAATGAAAATTACATATCCACAATAATTGAAAGTATTATTTTTTTTAAGTTACATCTGTCACATCAGAAACAACAGAATGTACAACTATATACTTTTTTTTGATAAGCGATATTAATTTAGCGGTAGATGCACAGTGATACATTTTAATTAATTTAATAATTAAGTTATATTCAAATATGCTTCTTGCAACAATGAATTGTTGTCATTGACTATAGAAATTAGCCCATTTTGTAACTCCGAGAGCATTTTAGCAAAATCTATCGATAGAAAATTATTATTTTTAGCTGTTATCTTCAAAATTCCCTGTTTTCTTTCATTTAGTTAATTGAATAATTTAAAATTGTCTAGATTTAACGAATGCTGTTTTATTAATAATAATATACCCCTCTAAAGTATACGTAAATGTTTTTTACAGAATATCCTGTTTAACACAAATGTACCTCTTTTGCAATTACGTAAAAATATTATAATAGTAGGAGTGATATTATGCTTCTGTACTCCATAGCCTTTCGTTCGTTTTTAAGTTTACCCTACCAAATATAAAACAACTAAACACACCTTGTAAAACTGCTGTGTTTTCTCCGGCAATTTCCGAGCATGTCTCAATATTTTCTGGATATCAGACTGCAATCCAGCTTGCCTAATCCATACTACCCCATTTTGAGAATAACTCCTCTTTTCCGATGGTCGAACGGGAAAATTTCCTATCTGTTCTGGAGTCAAATTATCCGGTGTATTGAGACAATTCAAATCACCTAACCATGGTACTGCATCTGATCCGGGAGTTAACACAGTCAACATAAGATTCGATTTCTTTTTTGAATCGGCCCAGGAATAAACAAACCCAAACCAACTTTCACCTAAGGTGACCAAGGCTGCCATATTTTCTACTTTAAGGGCGCCATGAAGCAACACACAAAAAGAGGGAATTTTACCCTCGTCCGCCTCATCGTCAACAGTCGTGTCGACGTCCATCTTTAATGGGACATTTTCTTTGTTATTAGTCATACTAGCGGGTAAAATAAGATGCCGGCTTACAGCCATCGGAGAACCTACATCAGCGATGGGGATGAAACCACACACTTCGATAATGTCAGAAACAACTTGCGTTTGACAATCAAAATCGGTTACCTTCGTGAATGGCTGAAAAAAGAAAATTAATTGGATTTACTAATATTTCGGTAGGTGTTCTGCTTATAAACCGTTAAAGTAACTGATTATAAAATATCGGCACTTTTCATATAAAACTCCTTAAAAACCATTACTTATCCAAACAAACAGTGATAATCATTGGGCAAGCAACCGTAACCGATTTAAGGAATGTTAAGAAATGAGAGCAATGAGAAAAAGAACAAATTTTTGATCTAATTTTTAAAAAAATAATAGTTTTCCCAAAAAATACTGATCACATGGCTTGTTACATAATGTCTTTTCAATGTGCTGATAATCATACAGTTTTTGTCTTTTAGATTTACAAAATTTCGTAATTTGGATAATGTTAAGCCTCTTTGTCAAAAATAAGCCAAGTAACAAAACTCATAATTCCGATTAAATAAAGCTAGTTTTTAACTGTTGTATAAATGTATCTAATATTTGACTAATTATGTGCTTTCAATCTAAATATTTGTTTAGAAATAAATTTCTAAATACCTCTCGATATGCATATAAAAAAATTAAATATACTCAAATAGTTTTTCTACAAATGCAGTAATGCCCTGTAAAGATTATAGATCAATTAACAACAGCATTAAAATACTTACAACTGGAGCCGGAGACAGAATGATCTTTGATTCTAAATTTCCACACTTCAAAATCCCCTTGAATGATGTATACATTTCCTCTGCTAATTTTTGAAATAAACTTATCACCGACGACTCAGTTAATGTGTTTTCCGGAATCAGTACCATTCCATCATATCCGCACATATCAACCAAACGTTGATATAAAGGTTTAGCTGTAAAAACTAAATGCATACAAAAACAAATTTAAATAGTCGCAACTCACATTTTACAAGTAATGTATCGTTTGGAGGAGCAATACATACTACATGTAGTTTTGCTGGGAAAACGAACGGCAATGGAAATGGATTATTTGCTGGTCTATGACTTATATTTGCCAATGATTCTTTTAATGACATAGGGCCTATTCCCGGGTTTCCATCGGTTATCAAAATAATCTGTAATGGTAATAATTTTGAATGTAACCGGTTTCAGTGAAGATTAACTTACACAATGAAGAAATTCCTCTTCTTAAAATGGTACTCACTTGGCAGGCTGTATTATTTCCCCATTCGTTTAAAATTAACTGATTAACTCCAACAAGAGCGGTTTCTATACATGTTTTATCGCAGTCCTCTATGTTATGCAGTTCTTGTTTTATTAAGTGATAGTCTCTTGTAAATCCGCATCTTTCTTGGTAAAAAGACGAGAAAGTCATCTGAAAGCATAAAAGAACTTCTTAAATAATATAATTTTACTTCATCAGGTTGTTGTGACACTACCTGAATACTATCAACAATTGACAGTTGCCATGTGAAAATTGAACAAATTAGATTGAAGGTTATGTTTAATAAAAAAAGTCGGTAAGGAAGTTCCGTCATGTGGAATAGGTACCTTAGTGAAATTTTCAAAATCTTGTAAATACCAGTATTATACTTTTTAAAAATAAAATGCATAAATAAAAAATGGGCTCAAATATACTAGAAAATATTTGCAAAACAGTTGCGATACGTTACCGTTTTATAGAAGTAGTTGGAGAAAATGGAGAACCAGAAATTCGTTTTATACCCCATGAAGTACAAAAATGTGAAATATCAACAAACAGCTCTGACGAAGAGGAAGAAATTGCAACTGAAGTTGATGTTAATTACTTACGTAGTTTAGATCCCAAGGAATGGAAAAAGCAGGACCATTATAGAGTATTAGGTCTACAAAAATTAAGGCATAAAGCAACAGATGAAAACATCAAAGCTGCTTATAGGAAAATTGTATTAAAACATCACCCTGACAAGCGAAAAGCCCTAGGTGAAGAAATAAGGCCTGATGATGATTATTATACATGTATAACAATGGCATATGAAACTTTAGGAAATCCAATAAAGAGAAGAGCTTATGATTCGGTTGATCCTGAATTTGATAATTCTATACCAACAGTAAATGAATTAAAAACGGATTTTTACAAAGTAGCAAAATACTATTTTGACTTAAATTCAAGATGGTCAGAAAATCCAAAAGTTCCTTTATTTGGAGATGAAAATTCTTCAAGGATAAATGTAGATAATTTCTATACATTTTGGTATAGTTTTAAATCGTGGAGAGAGTATTCCTATGAGGACGAAGAAGATAAAGAAAAATGTCAAGACAGAGATGAAAGAAGGATGTGTGAGAAGATTAATAAAGCTGAAAGACAAAGGAAAAAGAAAGAAGAGATGTCAAGAATTCGTAATCTGGTTGATATAGTATACAACAGTGATCCTCGTATTTTTAAATTTAAACAAGAAGACAAAGAGCGAAAATTAGCAGCTAAAAGGGCAAAACAAACTGCAGCTCAGGCAAAGAAGGAAGAAGAAGAAAGAGTACTGAAAGAAGCTCAGAAAGCAAAAGAAAAAGCTGATGCTGAAGAGAAAGCTCGAACTGAAGCTAAAAGACAAGAACGTGAAGCACAAAAAAAGGCTCTTAAAAAAGAACGTAAGATGCTTCGCGATACTTGCAAAAACAACAACCATTTTTCTGCAAACGACCAAGAAAATCTAATTCATATGCAAGGAGTTGATAAAATTTGTGAAACATTTACTTTAGCAGAACTGGAACATTTAAATCAAACACTACAAGTCAATGGTAAAGAAAGTTTTATTGCAGCTCTTCAGATCTGTGAAAAACGTATAGAAGAAGAAAGAGAAAAAGTTCTGCAAGCAGCCTACCAGAAAGGTACAGAAGAATCTAAAGCACTACAAAATGGACTAAATTTAAAAGCAGAATGGACTCAAGATCACATTCAACTACTTATCAAAGCTGTCAATTTATTTCCAGCAGGAACAAATCAGAGATGGGAAGTTGTGGCAAATTTTATAAACCAACATGGAACAATACCTGATGGACATTTAAAATTCAATGCAAAAGATGTTCTAGCAAAAGCTAAAGATTTACAAAATACTGATTTTTCAAAGAGTGACCTTAAAGAAGCAGCCAACAGACGTGCCTTTGACAATTTTGAAAAAGAAAAGAAATCTCAAAAAATAGTTGAAAATTCAGACATTACTAAAAAAGTTGAGACACATATACCTAAGTCTAAAGGAGTAAAAACAAAACTTGAAAACAATTCAAATATGGCAAGTAAATCAGAAACAAAATCTGAGATACCTTGGACAGCAGCAGAACAACAGCTTTTAGAACAAGCATTAAAAACCTATCCTGCTTCAACACCAGATAGATGGGACAGAGTTGCCGAATGTGTATCAAATCGTACTAAAAAAGAGTGCATGAAACGATTTAAAGAACTGGTTGAAATTGTTAAAGCAAAGAAAGCTGCCCAAGCTGCTACAAACTCTAAATAGCACGAAGTTTTATTTAGTTTAACTAACATTTAAATGGATGATTTAAATCACATAAAATAATTGCAATTTTTAGTTGTCATAATATTTTTCATATTAAGATATAAATGATTGTTATATCCTCTGTGTTCAGTAACAATTAGTAGACTGAATAAATGTCTGTTGAATTTCCTGAATTTAATAGTAATTATCTATTTTCATTGCATGCTTTATAACTTTTCAATTTGTAACTGAAAAGTTTTATTCTTACAGCAGTAGTTAATGTGAAAATAAAAAATTATGACTACTTGTTTGTTTTTATGTTTTGATCTTTTACAATAAGTAATGCATCAAATTAAATTATCATTTTGACTTATAGGTTTGTAAATTCATAACTTTAACACAATGTATACATCTTTAAAAACAGACAGAATGAACCTAACTAACGTGTAAATTCATTTTAATAATAAACTGGTTTCGTATCCTCGTTTTTTAGGAGTACTTACCAAAGAAATAAATTCCAGCTTTGATTGCACACCCAGACAGTCCAAGAAGGCACCAATTCCTTGAATAGCCAAGTGTTTTCGAGTAGTTTCACTATTCTCTGAACCATTCACCGGTCTTAGCATTGATAATGAAACGTCCAACAGAATTACAGCAGGCATTTTCCAAAATTCTTTAAAATATTTGTTAAAAATTGTTTATTACTAGGTTATGTTTTTTATTTATCATAGATAAGATGGTAAGATATAGTGGGTATTACATTGACTCATAAGCACCTGTGTATGAAAGAGAGATGGTATGCCACTCCGTGCAGCGGAGCTATTCGCACATTTGCGCTCAACATTAACATAGAAAGGATAACCATAGATGTACTTACACTTGTGAATTACTAAGAAGTGTCTCCTGTATGGCTGCACAGTTCGACGGTGTTTATGTTATTTGCACAATCATAAAAACTTGCTTAGATCCCTTAGAAAATATTTTGAAGTTTTAGTATAAAAAGAAATGTTAAATGAGTAAGGTATCCTATTTTCAACACTTTTTCGGGGTATCCCATTGTTATTGAAGATTTTGGTTTTGCGACAGTATATTACTTTCTTGTGAAATTTCCAGAATTTTACATCCCCTTTAATTTTTGAGATACAGGGTGGAATTGAAAAGTATCACCTTTGAGGTATTCCGTCGATTCTCAGTTATTGTATGTAATTATATACTCTTGGAAAGTCCATATTACGCCTAATACAAAAATTAATGTACAGGGTGTTCTACTTAAAAAAAAACTATGTTTGCGTCATTAACTAAAATACGGAAGGTGCTAGAACAGGTCTGACTATGCCACTGGATTCTATGGAAAAAAAAACTATAAGAATAAATTTTAACTTTTTCAATAGCATTAAAAATAACTAATATACGGGAGGGGGAGGGTGCTTGAAAGGTGATACTTTTCAATTCCATCCTATATTTTAAAAATCAAAAGAGATTTAAAAATTCTACTGGCGTTATCTTTCATTTCACAAAAAAGTAGTTTCGCGAACACCGCAACCCTCTACCGTTAAAAACAACGGAGATACCCCGCAAAAGTGCTGAAAATGAAAATTTTGCTTATTATTTAATAGTAAGTTTATTGCTAACTGATCATTTACTACTATTTACTTTGGTTAATTAGCTGTAAGTTAGTCAGTTAAATACGTGAATATTGTGGGAATATAAAAAACCATTAATAATTCTTCTATTTTATATTTTATCTAACATTCGTTAAATTTGGTACTGTTATTGTTTTCTTACGCATAGAGTATGTATGTTGTGTAGCTTGTAAATATAAATATACCTTTAATTGCGTATTCTTTAACAATAACATTTTTTTATAAATATATACCATACCAGAACACATTTAATTTCAACATTCGTAAACCTCTGGAAAATTAACTTATCAAATAAATATATTACATTCATACATAGTATTTTACAACATATCACCTACGAATGTATGCAATGCAGTGCCTATAAGAGCATGCATTAAATATCCTATACTTTTAATCTAAATTTTACTACCATGGCGAGCTTGCCCTCTTTTCTTTTGCTCATATTTTCTTGCATTGAATACGTACGAAAATATTGTTGCTAAGTAAAATGGAGAACCCAAAATCTCGCCAATATCTTTTGCATTATTTTGAAGTACTTATTCGAATTCTAAATGGCACACTATGCAAATACATACTATAGTTATTTGGAGATATATACGTAGAACCTACATGTATAAGAAAACGTGTGCCCTTTAAGGAATGTTCTTACTGTTACAAATATACAGGGTGCATAACCAAACATACTCACCAAAAAATATGTTAACGCCATGTGTGAATCTGAATTTTTTAGCTAATAAACAATATGAAAAAAGAAATAATGACTTAATTAAGTTTGGTCTGTTGGGCCGTAATCAAAATGACGAAAATTGTAGCTGATATTTTCAGTATATACTAATAACTTAGGCGCTGGTAGAATTCGGTTACTATGGAGACATCGGGGTATAATCTTTACCCACGTTTTCAATGTAGTATCGCTAAAGACCATCAATTACACGCGCGAACTTAATCATTCATTTCGACCGTAGCCCATTGCCTAAATCTTAATACAGCTATAGATTCCGAATGTATTAGTATAATAATATAAGTACTTAACAATTTCCTGTCCTGCATTCATGTTTTTTCTTTTTCCCATTTTTTTTTAATTTCATTTAATTTTTTCACTTCAAGGAAGCAAGCCCCATAATTGTTTTAATTATTTTTAATACTTTTATAGTTTTTCATTTATTTATTAACTGCATGGAAACATTTCACACTTGTGAAATAAAGCTGATTCTTAATGCTTATAATTTTCTATAACACACCCTGTATTTTGGAAAATACTTCGAAGCAGTTTCCTGCTGAAAGTCTAATAATTATTAATATCATTGCAATCCAAAAAAACTGGCGAACATATGCATATTGCCACCAATCAATAATAATGTTGTTCTTTATCACAGAAAGCTACATATTATGTAAATTCTTTTAAAAAATATAAAACCACCTCTAGTACGTAATAAATTAGCTACATGTTTGTTATTTAGCCCCAATTTAATGGAACCTTCAATAACATTTACTCTGTCTGAGAATAGAATAAAGGGCCAATTTTATAACAAATAAATAATTTTTGATTTTTTTTAACAATAACACACTTCTCTTTAAGGCATTTTCGTTATTAAACAATTTTCATTTATATATTATTGACGATGGATTGTTTTGTGTATCTTTTTAACATCAGAATATTAGTAAAACAAAACACACACAGAAACATGCAAAAAAAAATTATTATATCTAATACTGGTACTAATTGTGTATATACAAAAATAAATAAATAACACTTACAGTTATTTTCGATCGAAAAATATAGTTAAAACGAATAGGAATGCAATTTATACTTTCTCTAAAAGTTTACCGAGTTTCAAAACCTCAGGTATCTCTACGTCTTCAAGACAAATAACGGATGGATTAAATGGAAAACGTATAGGGAATTTCATTAAGATGTCCATTAGAAGAGTCTGCAATAATATTACAAAATGCGTATATCAATAAACACGGAATGAAAATAAATTAAAAAATATTGTTTTTATCAAGAGAGGTTAAAGTAAGCTAATATAAAAATTGGAGACCAAGTAGGAGAAGTCGATTTATTGTATTTAGGAAGTTAGTTAACTCAGGCTGAAAAGAAATTACTTGTGTCCCCAAATGGTTAATGGAAATTCAATTATTAAAAGTGTACGGAGCGTGGCTCTGCATGGGTGCGAAACGTTTAAAATGTGAGTGAGAAAATGAGAAAAAGTAGCAGAGTATAGAGCGGTATGGAAGTCAATAAACAGAAGGAGGCAATATTAACCATTTCGTCGGTATATTTACCTGTTGCTTGTTACTATCGGACCTTTCCCGAAGTTTCGCTTCCACTTTCCTGATAAAGGAGGCTGGCACCTTTTGTTCGAATTCGTCCACTGGGGTATAAAGATTAAGTATTTTACATATTTGAAGAGTTGTAAGATCTGAACACATATCGCACACACTGTCGACATCTTCGTCATTCTTTCGTGCTTGTAATAATTGTGCAGCTTGGATTATGGGCTGAAGAGTGGCCTGAATGTCTTTCTCCTTTAATATGGGAAAAAGCAATACTTGAAAAGAAAGTCTTAAATCTTAAAAAGTAATAAGCACCTGTAAATTCTTCTCTCTCGTCCACATTTCCAGATGTGAAAGATTGTGCCTAATTTGGAGACCCTTTGACCAATTACACAATTCTTTCCTTAAGAGCAAATTATTTAGACTAGAAACACACATAAAGTAGTATAGTTGTTTAAAAATTTGCGAAATCACTTCTGGGTCGATCCCATAAAATGAAAGAATCTGAAAATTAAAAAAGAGTTTTGGGCAAATTCATTTTGTATTAATCCTTTTCCAAGAGTGTTTTATTCGAAATTGTTTTATAAGAAATTATGAGGTGTAAACAGGAGCGGATCGTGAATTTGTGGGGCCCTGGGCTAATACTACTCAGGGGCCTACCTAATTACTCAACTAATTGCCATTTTGTTAAAAAACTGTTGTATATAATGATGTAGGTATACCGTACTTATAGAAAAAAAAAATAAAAACAATAAAATATTTTAACACAGTTCTAACAATAACAAAGTCAATTTGTTACTTTGACAACAAGAACAAAAGTGCGAAAAAAAACAAAGTTGTATCGGACGATAAGTGGTGGGAAGTCCCCCATAATAAGTGCGTATTGCGAAAAAAAAACATCGACGGAAAACAAGCAACGGGGGACTCCCCGTTCCGTTCGATAGACGCACACAAGGGTTGATTGATCGCAGGGTTGCCAACCTTATGACAATATCGTCTATTATTTTCAATAGAGGCTAGAGTTTTTTTGTATCTACTGAGTCCTAGACTGCAGCCCAAAGAACCCTTATATACATGCGCCCCTGGGTGTAATATTTAGTGTAACAATTTTTTATTTTACCTTATATTGATTTGTTAATTCTTGTAATAGTGTGTCTAAAGGTTTCTGCTTAGGTCCAGGACTATTAAGTTCGCTTGATTTGCTACTCAATCTTCCCCTAAATCCGCTCGGTTTCCCTCCAAAACCTTGAATCTCTTCGTGTTCTAATATGGCAGGTACAATTAGATGTTGAATCTTCTCTTCCATTAATTTAATAACACCTGTAAATCCAAAATAATTTTACGTACATTTTACATACAAAACCAAAAGTTTTAATTATGTTATGTACCTTGGTAAATCCACACAGCCATATCAGAAATAACTTGTCGATATTCCGACAAGTCGAAATTACGTAAGCATTGTTCGTTTTGTTTTGGTGTATTTTTACTTTGGAATGCCTTGTCACCGCTGTACTGCTTCATATTATGTAATAATCTTTAAAAAATACATGGCGTTCAATGAGTTTCGCAAAAATTCAAAACGCTGATTAATATTCATATAACAAATGCTGTAAATAATAATTTATTGCTTGCCTGATAGTGTTCGACTCCCAAAGGACCATTGTTTCGAAATCTTCGTTTCGTTTTCTGACAACCCTTTTAACCGAGTTCGTAAAGGATGACAACAACGCTTTTACTTTTTCTTCATCGTTAATGTAGTCGGTATGGCGGATACACATAAAAATTATGTACGCTGGAAGACCAGGAAGGAGAGTAACTGCTGTACGTGGTTTTAATTCTAAAATGAAGGCACAATTTTAAATCAAGCTCCATCGGTTCCTTTTATTAATTAAATATAGACGCTTATTTTTTTAGTGAGATATAAGAACATTTTGCTTGAATGGTAAAGCTAATTAAAGTTTAATATTATTCATTGAATATGCTAATGTATATTGAAAATGAAAAATTGGTGTTAATGGTTGTTAAATGAACTATTCAAATAAGAAATACGGTGGAAAAAGCGCGCGCTGTTCAATCGATGGTGTCTAAAGTCCGGAAGTCCGTCATATTTGAAAAGATTTTTGCATTATTATACACATAACTCTACACAACTTTTATTTGAAACATTTTTCTCTATTTTGAAGTATACGTTTATGAATGACCGATTTCGGCTTAGTGACTCCACCCTGTATATTTGTACAAGCTCCGACAAAACTTACCAACAACTAGATGCTTCATAATAACGTTTTCGTCGCCGCTTTTATAGGAAAACATGCCCAAATATTCGCGTTCTTTTTTTCTCACCACTGGTTGCATTCGACCATACTTGTCCTCTCCATTTTCTTTGTTGATTTCATTTTCTATCACGTTATCTTCAAAATCTTGCCCGATTTCTTTCAGTTTTCTGGTCAATATTTTCACTTGTTTTTTGAGCTTTCTGACACTTTCATTGAGCAAATCATTGCGATCATGCAAACTAAGATTTTCTGTTGTGAGCCTTGTGATTTCATGTTGCATGTATGCCTCGTTTTGCGATTGCGGATTTAAATTCGACGAGAGCAGTCGTTGCTGACGTTCGTTGTCTTCTCGCAATTTTTCGATTTCGTTTTTATAATCTTTTTCGTAAGCTTTGAATTTCGCCTTTTCATCTTGAAGTTCCAACTCCAACTGTTTATTAATTCTCTTCTGTGTTTCGTAAGCTAATGCTAATTCACCATCCTCATTTATATATTCTGGAAAAAATAAAAACAAATCAAAAACATCTATGGATTGCATAAGTTCATTTTCTTACCAGGTCTCATTTTGTTACTAACTAACGATTTCATATTGCTTGTCTGATTTGCTAATATACTTTTCAGCTGTACAATTTCCTCCATTTTCTGATCTAATTGTTCTTGTAAGTTGCTAATCTCCTCTACCAGTTTCTTACTCCCTGTTCCGTCGTCAATGCTTCGCCTAAGTTCGAAGAGTTGCGTCTTCAAGTTGCAATTCGCAACTTCTAACTCTGATATCTTAATGGCATCATGTGCTGCGTTTCGTTCTTTCTCCGTCCTCGGAGACATATCGATATCATCCAAACGTTTTTGCATCCTATCCCTTTCCCTTTCAATCTCAACCAATTTATGTTGCAATTTTAGAACCAAATTTACGTCGACTTTGCCATCATTTTTTATCTTATCATCTTTTTCTTTCTGGTTTGGCGAACCTGATGAGTGGCTATCGACACCATTCACCGCTGAAAAGTTACGTTAATTTTAAAATTGCTAATTATCAAAAGCATCGTTTTAGGAAACGTAGTGTTATCTCTGATATTAAACGATCGGCACTAACTAAACGAGTAATGCAGATTAAAAAGTTTATCAGAGTAAATTATCAGAGAGAATAAATAATCAGTTCAAAACATTTTCCTGATAATTGCTAGCTATTATAGTAAAATGGTAATTATGCAGAATTGCCATACCTACACATCTTATTCGACTTTTAAAAACCAAAAAAGTCAACGTTAACCTTGTGTTTATTAACACCTTTTTCTTTATAACTGCATCATTTTTTACAAATAACAATAAAATACAAATTTTGCAAAAATCTTACTATCATTCCAATCGATGTTGTCTAAATGTCCTCGAGAGCTTGTGCTTGTAGTTGACCTGACTGAGCCATAACCGTGATCTTCATGAATTGTAGTTATCAGACTTTCGTCTACTGTTGAAATACTACTGATATCACTAATATTTCTGTTATGAAACGGAAGCAGACGATTCTGGTTGTGCAACTGTTTCTCCAAGTCTTCACAGTGCTGCTCCAAGCAATGATACTCTTGCAGCAACTTTTGATAAGCCTGTCGATCACTGTCGTATTCATTTATAAGTAACTTAGTTTCCTGTTCCAAACGTTTCTTCATATCCTCTTCCGTATCATGCTGACTAGATTTAACGATCTCGTTCATATTTTCCAATTCCTTACGAAGCCTTGCAGTTTCCTGAGTCCAAAGTTGTTTCATATCGTTAATCTCAGTTTTGTATTTGTCCAATTCGTTGACCAAGTCTACTTTATCATCTTTTTCCGTTTTTATTTCTTCTTGAAGCTTGTCGATTACTTTGTTTTTCTCGATGACTAAGTTGTTGAGGTTTCTTATTTCGATTTCTAACGCTTTAAATTTACTTAATTTGGTCCTTGAATAGAAAGAAGTTAATTAGAATAACATTGGAATTTTGAAGGATTGAAAACGTCTTCCATTAAAAAGATTATAAAATGTTAATAAAAATAGTTGTTATAAATTAATATTTGTTGTTACTGCTACTAATTTTATTATGTTTGCAGTAATAATGAAACCAATGAACATAATTTAATAAAAATAAATTAAAATCTCTTTGTTCCAAATATTTGTAACGTAGACATACATTGACTTCATCGCCAGACGAATAAATATAATATATATTTGAAACAAAAAGGTTTTAATTCAGTTTAATAAGGATAATAATTCGTTTCAACATGTAATATGTTGTATCCATCAATTAATTTATGGTCAAAAATAAAATGAGTGAAATATCATAATTATCTTAATATTTATAGATTTATATGCCTTTGACCTTTGATAATATTAAAAATTACCCTTAGCAGCATGTTTAATTTTTACCTTAATTCCAAAGCTTCATTCTGGAAGTTCTTCAGTTCAGAATTAGTTTTATTAAGTTCTTCAATCTTCTGCTGGAGACTAATAATTTTATTTTCGAGACCTTTGTTAAGAGACTTGACGTGTTCGATTGACCTGGCTTCGATTCTGAGCTTTTTGTATTGCTTCTTGGCAAAGTATCTTCTAACGGCAGCTTGACAAATAATGATTCTCCGTCTTGTATCTTTGTAGTATTTCCTTGCGAGATATCCACGAGCAAACCTTTGAATGACGATGGCCTACAAATAGTACAATATATATAAACCCATCAAACATTGCATGATGCCGCTTAATTGTGTACCATTGCGTTGTCTTTAAGATAGATAAACCTCTTTCTGGCCAAATAGCCCCGGCAACAGCTCTGTAATCCGAGGATGGTTTTCCTGATTCTTTGATATTGAGTACGTTTAAGCCAACCGCGGACGTATCTTTGAATTGTAATAGCGGCTTTGTTTCTTCTCAAATTATTGGCACGTCTACAAAAATTTGATTTGAAGTAATTTTTAACAAATAGTTTATTAGAATTTTAACGTACCGTCTGGCCAAATAGCCCCTTGCATAACGTTGCAAATTGAATACTAATTTCTTTAATCTCAAATATTTCTTCCTTGCAATAAACGATCTAACAGTGCTTTGCATAATGATGCAGCATTTTTTGAGCTTTTCGCCTCGTAACTTTTCTAAATAGGCCACTTGACCTGCTCGAAAGAAGATCTTCGTTTTACCAAATTGATAATAGTCCTTGTTTTTGATATATTTATTTAATATTTTCTCGCAAGTGTTTCTCATGTTGTTGCGATCTATGTCTCGGGATCGACAAAGAACCCGATAGCGATAAAAGAAATCGATATAAGCCCATCGACTGGGGAATCCTGCTGCAGATATTCGTATCGTTTCCAGGACACCGCAAGCTCTTAATTGTTGGACGGCCCTTTGTGGATTATATTCAAATGAAGCCTTGTTGTCATTTGGTTTAATACATCGAACATAATGTGGTGTTGTGGCATTTAATGTTGACATGAGTAAATTGAGCGAGTCTCTGAATTGAGAACCGACAGTTTTTTTGTGACTCTTTTTTGCCCCAGCTGAAGGTTTTGCTGGCATTATTTTCACCTTATTGCCAGATGTCGGCATGTTTTCCTGATTATCCGATAGCAATCTTCTGACAAAACTGTTTTTACTGTTTTTTAATACAAAAATTTGTTCGTCCAAGACCGTGTCTCGGTTCTTTTCTAAAAATCCCACACTTTCGTATTGCACGCTGTCTGCGAAATGGTTAATGACAAAGGCGAAATTCCCGAAGCGGGGTTTTGAAAAATGTTTGTATTTTGAGCATTTCGAATACAACTTTTCTGTCCAAGATCCATCCGAACCTTTAGGCATCTGTATTAGTAAAAAAAAAATTTATTCATAAAAATTACCATCAACCTAATATCTAAACATGATTGTTGCCCGAAAACGTTCCAGGAAAATTGTTTCGGTCGATTTTTACGAAATATAATATACCCAAAATAGTTTCAAACGTGCCAATTTGTTCTAATCTTTGTTTTAGTTTAAAATCTTCTACGATTAACAAGTATAACGTAGAGTACATTACAAGTTTTAATAACATAAGAACAATTGACACGTTTAAAACGTTTTTTCGTCAAACAATTATTTCCGCTGTACGTTTATGAGACTTAAAAGTAGTCGGTTAAAATCCACAATATTTTTTTTAAGGTGTAACATTTCGTGATAATTTATTACCATGTATTTGACTTTTTTTTTAGATAGATAAAGGACTAATTCAGTTATTGTGAATTAGAAACGATACTTAACGTAGGCCGTGGAATGAAAATAAAAAATTTTGGATTTTATTTGAGACTTTGGAGTATGACTGGCTGAAATGGAAGGAAAAACATTTTATGACCCGCACAACAAAAGCGTCTTTTACTACAGCATCTTCATTGTGTAATGTGCACCGAAACATTTTTTAATTTGGTCTTGTTATTAATCAAGTCTTCTTAATAAAAATGTGTATATACATTTTCGTAAGACCGATTTTGCTCATCAATACATATAACATTATTTATAAAAGAAATTATGAGTGCTGTCAGCACAGGGCAAAGTATTAGTATTATGTAGTTAGTATCAGCAATTTCTTATGCTGAAGTGTACGATATGTTGCATACCTATTTACAAACAATTCCTTTAAATTTAATTTTTCAAACAATTTTAACACAAAGAAAGTGATTAAACAAATTGTTCACAAAAGTGAGTTTCGAGCTCACAGAGACTGATAGGGGGCAACAATTAGTACTATCAAGAAGTATTCCCATTAATTTTATACTCTCTTACCCGACATTCCTCGTCCAACAGGTCAAGTATACCAAGTTTCGCTTCGATCAAGTCAATACATGGTTGATTGTCGTAGAAATCAATCATCGTCCACGCAATTTCTTCTCGTATGTATTCTTCTTGTTCCAATTTGAAAACGTGCAAATTGAACTGTTGTTGCAACTTTTCATTCGCGTAATTGATACAGAATTGTTCGAAAGAATTAATTTCGAACGTTTCGAATCCGTAAATGTCCAAAACACCGATGAACTTGTGCCTCGGTGAGTCAGATTCCAATGCTTTGTTAATGACATTAACAATCCACGTAAATAATTCCGCATAAATGTGCTTGGCCAATGCATCACGAGCCATAACGGCCTGTTCTACAGTCATTGGCTTCAAAATTACATCATTCATCGATGTAATTTTTTTAGTGCAAAGCCACTGCTTCAGTTGTTCGCCGTTTATTTCCAGGAGATCGCATATTATTGCCAAACTTTTGTCTTTCGCCTAAAATTACCTTTAAGTATTTTCTTTTTATTTTATTTGGTTTTTTAATAAATTCAAATGGAGGCTATCTATTAAAGAACTGAATTGGATAAATCGACCCTGCACTATCCTTTACTTTATATCCCTACAATTATTTCCGTCCTGACTTATCTGATTTCTTAGATACTTAAAATCAGCCATTTCTACTGATTTTTTGTCTCCTGTCTTTATATTCGTTGTTTCCCTACTTTTTCTTCCCTTGCATACCAGTATTTTTGTTTTTTAAATTCAACTATGTGTTTTGGGTTTAGTTAATGTTTCCGCTTGATTAACGATGATATAAATATAAAGAACCTTTTGATGAAGTTATTCAACTATTAAAAAATTAGTTTTCGCAATAAACGCTTTCACATTAAATAGCCCTTTTTGGGATACTTTCAACCTATTATTTTTTTAACATAACGTAACAGAAAAGCCATTATTAGCTCTCAAAAATATTATAATGATAGTGATTATTCTACAATGTTTCTTGCCTGGGTAAGTAAAATTACTGTTAGAGAATTTTAATGTACTATTTGTTTTACGTAAACACTTAATAGATGATATTTTTCCGTAGTCCACTAAATTCCGTCATACAGAAACCAAAACGCCTGACAGACCATGAAATTAATAGGATGTCAAAAACGTATTACTTATGTACTATTTATGGGCATTAAACACAATATTTACACTCAAATGTATAACCGTGAAATAACTTCTTTCTACCTTTAATCTAGTTGAAAAAATTGAATAAAGAATAGCAGGTAAAAACGTTTATCAGAAATTCTTAAAGAAGTATTGAACGATTTGTTGAAATTCAAGCATTTTAACATGAAACATTTGTGCTAATTAAAACCTTAAGGAAACATACAGAAAAGTAAGTTTGACGTGGCCACATAAGATTTTGAACCATGAAAATAGTAAATAACAATTACCTACCTGTAACAGCGGTAATTAGATTAACAAATGGCTAATTAATAGGTTTATAATTAACTTGAAAAGACTTTCAACATGTTCTAGTTTATAAATACGTAAAAATGTACATATGTAAGTATAATTACTTTTCTGTATTTTAATAAAAGCAGTTTTCAAAATGAATATAAATTTAAAAGAAGAAAGAATGAAATCGACATTTCAGACAAATTTCTCAAAGCGAATGTGTGTCACAATTCATAAATCTTCATGCAAATTAGTAACAACCAAAATAAACACGACAAAATCCTTTAATCCTTTAAATATACCATAGAGGTGATTAGAACTTTAAAATTATAAACTTTAATTTAAATTTATAGTATAAACTATGCTTTTGTTTATTCTTTATAAATAAAAATTTGTCTAATATACTAGGGCTGTTCAAAAAGTATCGCGAATTTTACATTTCCGTGGGTTACGTATAATAGATTTTCGATTTTTTTGTGGTGTTATGTTGGAACTCATGTCTTTCACTTATACCGACAAGTTGGACCATGTTGAATGTTCAGTTAATTTTTGACAGTTGCTTTACTTGTACGTGTTTTGGCTCGTCTTCCATCTTTGCATATTCCAAAAAATTGATCAAAGAATCTGTATCAAATTTTGTGTGAAAAACAAAATTAACTGCGTCGACGCATTCCGAATGTTGACTGTGGTTTATCGATGATACCAAGATGTGAACATTGGCCAATCGTCGAATCAGCACTAGAGAAGTTTCTGAAAATCTAAAAATATCGATTGGCTCCTGTCATTCGATTTTTACCAATGACTTGGGCAGGAGACAGGTCGCCGCGAAATTCGTACCAAAATTGTTCAATTTCGATCAAAAACATCATTGCCTTAACATTGCTAAGGAGCTGTTGGACTCAAATTTGCGCCAGAGGGTTATAACTGGTGACGAATCATGCGTTTATGGTTATGACGAGGAAACCAAAGCTAAATCATCCCAATCGAAGCTGCCGCACGAACCAAGTCCGAGATAAGTATGCCAAGTTAGGTCGAATGTTGTAGTTTCTTCGATTGCAGGGGCGTGGTGCACAGGATAGAATAGTTAATACGGAATATTACCTGCAAGTTTTGCGCAATTTACGCGAAGCAATCCGCCAGAAATGCCTGGATTTGTGGAAGAGCAAAAATTGACTTTTGGACCATGATAATGCCCCTGCTCACACATCGTTGCTTATGCGGGAATTTTTGACCAAAAACAACACACTAATAATGCCGCAGCCACCGTATTCCCCAAATCTAGCCCCCTGTGACTTTTTCTTGTCCCCGAAACTGAAGAGGCACATGAAAGGAAGACGCTACGCTACGACTGAGGAGATAAAGACGGCATCGAAGGAGAAGCTGAACAAGATCAAAAAAAATGATTTTTTGAATTGTTTCGAGGATTGTAAAAAACGTTGGTACAAGTGTATGATTTCTGGTAGGGATTACTTTGATATGGACAAAATAGATATCTATTCATGAATAAATCAATAATTTTTGAAAGAACACAAGTCGCGATACTTTTTAAACAGACCACGTATGTATAAATATCCAATCGGTATTTGAAATCCCATTGTGCGAATATTTTAGTAGACGTAAGATTTCAAGGTGTGCTAGCCTGTTTAATCCCTTATAATGACGGGAAGAATCTAATTACGTAATATACACCGATGAACACATACTAGCAAATATCGGGTTGTTCGGAAAGTCATTTCGTTTTTTCCCGACAGAGGATTTAATTGTATTCTTTTGCACCCAACTTCACATTTAAGCCGTATAATTTTTATATGCTTTGAGAGCTCATATAGCAAGGCTTGTGTGTGAAAAATTCCAATTAATTCTACGCAGTAGTTTTTGGTTGGTGCCCTTTTAAATATGGAGAGCGATAAGCAGCATTTTCGACATATCTTACTGTTTTACTACAGAAAGGGTAAAAATGCTGTTCAAGCCAGAAAGAAATTGACTGATGTGTATGGAGAAGGTGTGTTGACAGTACGCCAGTGCCAGAACTGGTTCGCTAAATTTCGATCCGGCAATTTTGATGTCGAAGATGCACCACGTTCGGGAAGGCCGGTTGAAGCTGATAAAGACGCGATAAAGGCATTAGTTGATGTGAACCGGCGAATAACAACACGTGAGATCGGATTGAGGTTAAATTTATCAAATTCAACAGTTTATGACCACTTGAAAGGCCTGGGATTATCCTCGAAGCTCGATGTATGGGTTCCCCATGTTCTCACAGAGAGAAATCTGTGTCGCCGCATTGACGTCTGCGATTCGCTTCTCAAACGTCACGAAAATGATCCGTTTTTGAAGCGCATCATCACTGGGGACGAAAAATGGGTTGTATACAACAACGTCAAACGCAAGAGGTCATGGAGCAAAAAAGATGAACCGGCTCAAACCATTTCCAAAGCCGATATTCACCAAAAAAAGGTGATGCTGTCTGTTTGGTGGGATTTTAAAGGAATCGTTTTTTTTGAGCTTTTACCGGATAACACAACGATTAATTCGGAAGTCTACTGTCATCAGCTGGACAAACTGAATGATGCACTTCAACAGAAAAGGTCAGAACTAATCAACAGGAAAGGTGTAGTGTTTCACCAAGACAACGCGAGACCTCACACAAGTTTGGTCACTCGCCAAAAGCTTTTACAGCTTGAATGGGATACAATGCTACACGCACCATATTCTCCAGACCTGGCACCATCGGATTATTATTTGTTCCCGTCACACCAAAATTTTTTAGACGGTAAAACCTTCACCTAAAATGAGGAGGTCAAAAACCTCCACGATCAGTTTTTTGCCAGCAGAGACCAAAAATTTTATGAGCGTGGAATTATACTACTACCAGAAAGATGGCAAAAGGTGTTGGACCAGAACGGTCAATATATAATTTAATAAAGTATTTGTTTATTATACAAAAACTGTTTTTCATTTCCACAAAAAAAAAAACGAAATGATTTTCCGAACAACCCTATAGTAACTTTATTAGTTAACTACTCCTTAACTTTAACGAAATTCTTTAGAACAAGAAATTAAGACATACCCACAACCTAAATATTAAAATACCTATCTAATAATTACTGCAATGTAACAAACTTACCGGTATTTGACAACCCTCTTGGTTTTGTTCGTTTTCCATGGATAAAGTTGTATCCACAAAACTAATGTTACCCAAATGCAAAATGGAAGCTAATATTTTAAACAAGTTGTTTAGTTCATTATCCGAAAAACCAAGCATTTTGAATGCATCAAGAGTTTCCGCAAACGCATTGAAATCACTTACACCTTCAATTACCGGACTTTCACCCTGATTAAGGTAATGGAAGTTACTCACATCCTCTAAAAATATCAAGCCCAAATGATAACAAAATTGTGTCTTTAATTGTTTATAATCCAAGGAAAAAGAAATGTTTAATACATTTAACATTTTTCTTGATCATCAAAAAACTTTTATCTTAATACATAATTATTGAATTAAAAAGCTTCTTCACAAGCACAACAATCAGGCGTTTTCAGAAAACTGCAAAAATTTTTGATATTTACCAAATGAAAAAGCAGTGAAAAAATTCGGCAATTTTTTTTGATAGTTTATTAGAATTTTAACGTACCGTCTGGCCAAATAGCCCCTTGCATAACGTTGCAAATTGAATACTAATTTCTTTAATCTCAAATATTTCTTCCTTGCAATAAACGATCTAACAGTGCTTTGCATAATGATGCAGCATTTTTTGAGCTTTTCGCCTCGTAACTTTTCTAAATAGGCCACTTGACCTGCTCGAAAGAAGATCTTCGTTTTACCAAATTGATAATAGTCCTTGTTTTTGATATATTTATTTAATATTTTCTCGCAAGTGTTTCTCATGTTGTTGCGATCTATGTCTCGGGATCGACAAAGAACCCGATAGCGATAAAAGAAATCGATATAAGCCCATCGACTGGGGAATCCTGCTGCAGATATTCGTATCGTTTCCAGGACACCGCAAGCTCTTAATTGTTGGACGGCCCTTTGTGGATTATATTCAAATGAAGCCTTGTTGTCATTTGGTTTAATACATCGAACATAATGTGGTGTTGTGGCATTTAATGTTGACATGAGTAAATTGAGCGAGTCTCTGAATTGAGAACCGACAGTTTTTTTGTGACTCTTTTTTGCCCCAGCTGAAGGTTTTGCTGGCATTATTTTCACCTTATTGCCAGATGTCGGCATGTTTTCCTGATTATCCGATAGCAATCTTCTGACAAAACTGTTTTTACTGTTTTTTAATACAAAAATTTGTTCGTCCAAGACCGTGTCTCGGTTCTTTTCTAAAAATCCCACACTTTCGTATTGCACGCTGTCTGCGAAATGGTTAATGACAAAGGCGAAATTCCCGAAGCGGGGTTTTGAAAAATGTTTGTATTTTGAGCATTTCGAATACAACTTTTCTGTCCAAGATCCATCCGAACCTTTAGGCATCTGTATTAGTAAAAAAAAAATTTATTCATAAAAATTACCATCAACCTAATATCTAAACATGATTGTTGCCCGAAAACGTTCCAGGAAAATTGTTTCGGTCGATTTTTACGAAATATAATATACCCAAAATAGTTTCAAACGTGCCAATTTGTTCTAATCTTTGTTTTAGTTTAAAATCTTCTACGATTAACAAGTATAACGTAGAGTACATTACAAGTTTTAATAACATAAGAACAATTGACACGTTTAAAACGTTTTTTCGTCAAACAATTATTTCCGCTGTACGTTTATGAGACTTAAAAGTAGTCGGTTAAAATCCACAATATTTTTTTTAAGGTGTAACATTTCGTGATAATTTATTACCATGTATTTGACTTTTTTTTTAGATAGATAAAGGACTAATTCAGTTATTGTGAATTAGAAACGATACTTAACGTAGGCCGTGGAATGAAAATAAAAAATTTTGGATTTTATTTGAGACTTTGGAGTATGACTGGCTGAAATGGAAGGAAAAACATTTTATGACCCGCACAACAAAAGCGTCTTTTACTACAGCATCTTCATTGTGTAATGTGCACCGAAACATTTTTTAATTTGGTCTTGTTATTAATCAAGTCTTCTTAATAAAAATGTGTATATACATTTTCGTAAGACCGATTTTGCTCATCAATACATATAACATTATTTATAAAAGAAATTATGAGTGCTGTCAGCACAGGGCAAAGTATTAGTATTATGTAGTTAGTATCAGCAATTTCTTATGCTGAAGTGTACGATATGTTGCATACCTATTTACAAACAATTCCTTTAAATTTAATTTTTCAATTTTTAACACAAATATTAAACAAATTGTTCACAAACGTGAATTTCGACTACTCGAGAAATGTTTCTAACAGTTTCGAGCTCGACTGATAGGGGGAAGAACTTACGAAGAATTTACGATACCTGAGGGTCTATTCTTTTTGGGCATATTGTGTAGCTTAGACTTTTAACATGAAATTCGTTTTTGACCTATGACCCAGTTTTCCTTTTTCGCGCCGTACTGTCTTATCGAAAACCCATTACGATTTTCGCTTTACTTTTCGAAAAGAGTGCAATATTTTAGGCCGAGTNAAAAAAGGAATTTTTGACCCACGTACTGGGCATACCTACGTTTCAAGGTGTCTATTAGAAATGTACCACATAGTGGTTTTGCCAGGTACTGGGTAACCGAGCAGAAAAAATTCACTTTTAGTTGAAGATTCTTTTAAAATTTGGGAATGTATTTTCTAGCACATTTGTGTGTTTTAATTACCTATTTATCTATTCAAGTTTCAAACTATTCTAAATTCAATTATTTAATTCGATTTTAGATGCGTTCGCATAATGAAACTGTATTTTTGATCAAACTCACTTCCATTATTGGACTACTGGCTAAAACTTTTTTTTCGATTTGCGTTTCTGTGGCGCTACCGCCAACAGTGGCGAAATATCTCATGGTGTATTTGGCGGAAACAGTTTTTCCCGCGCCACTCTCACCGGAAACTATTATACTTTGGTCCTTTTGCTCTTGTTCTAGCTTTGTATATGCCTCTTCGGCAACGGCAAAAATGTGGGGATCGAGATCCCCCATTGCTTGCCCTCTGTAAGTTTGTATCGTATCATTTCCTAAAATAAATAATTAAAAAAATAGTACCGCATTTACATACATACATACATATTAATTAAAAAAATTAAAAGGAATACTCACCCCTAATTACCACAAATAATTTTATATGAGCGGACACATGTTTCGCCCACTTCATACGTGGGCATTATCAACGCGAGACT
>NW_020438903.1:92209-111009 GCF_000699045.2 Agrilus planipennis | reverse complement strand
AAATTCTAAACACGATAATTAAAAAATAAAAAAAACTATTAATAAGCAACAAATAAAACAATAATTTCTGAAGTCGCAAATTCAAAATTAGAAAAATTATTTTAAGATATACTAATGCTATCTCTGCCTTTTTTACATATATAGGAACGATCAGTCCGTAACGTTGCCAGTCGATCACGTTGTTGACCCTGGAGGAGTCACCCTTGCAACTGCATTATTTTTTCCTTGTGAAACTTATAAAAAAAAAGATGAACGTCTCATAACGTCTCTAAGTTTGACTCAGCAATATATCTATCAAATTTTCACGGAGATGTCAACATTTCTTTTTACTGATATGCTTAGCTTAAGATTACAATAGGAAAAGATAACACTAACGAAGTGAGTGTTTTCATGATTTTGGGCATTTTTCAGCATTGTAATATTCGACTAGTACTCGACGGAGGGTGTCATAAACCCTACTTTTACAAAGGTTAAAAAGACTTACCGTAAATGGGAAGTTCATCGTAGGGATTAATGGCAACTAAAACTATTCCACAGTATGTGTAAATATCCTTTTGATCGCAAAATCTAACTTGTAAATTGTGTAAAACGGCAGGTTCATGTAAGTACGACAGAGACGTAAGATCGTTTTCTCCTATTAGTATATCGGGATTTTTCAAATGGGGCAGGTCGTTTTCGTCTTTGAGATTTAAAATTTTTATTTCGTTCTCTTCTGTTTGAACTTTCAACGTTTTCTTCGATGGAGTGTAGTCCTCCAACAGTTCTGCCCCTTCCCATACTTTTTGCAAATGTGCAATCCATACCTTGGCACCCTGAAACAATTTAAAAAATATTTAACTTTCCATGCAGCATTATTAAAAAATTTATTTACTTATGCGACTTGTCAACGTCATGTCATAAAAAAAGAAACAATAAGACATTTTAATTTAAAAAATTTAATTGGTAAAAAGGAGCTAATATCTTTTTTTTGTATGGTGCCAACGGATAAACAAATGTACCATTTTATCCAGAATATATTCCATTAGTACAAATATCTTCCTAACTTTGGGCTATGGTAAAAAGTAAATATAAATTATTTTCTTTTATTTATTATACGTAACTAGAAATTATATTATTTCTCTTATACACATGTCACTTGTACTAAAGAAGAAAAATTACTAGTTGCTAATAATATCCAACCATGAACATTAAATTTTCAATTTCTTGTAAGACCACACGGATAATTATTTATTAGGGTTTTCTTAGTTCGTAAAGAGGAAACAATGAGAGATTACACCAAAAATGATACGCAGTGTTTAGAACATTCTTTTTAAATAAACAGAAACGTTTTTACGACAAAACAGTATATAGAAGGTAGCAGTATAGCTGGTTATTAAAAAAAGTACCGAATTATATCATTTAATTACTTTCTATTATTATTAATGTCAATACTTGTTAAGAAGAAAACCAGTCCATGTTAATTCTGGTGTGAAATTCTAAATGTATTTTTTATTTACAGCCTTCCAACGTTTCGCCTTCGGAAGAGGATTTTTTCAAGGGTAACTGTAACTGTAATACAGTTTTAAAGACATATGCATAACAAATAATCTTTCTAATCTTTTTATAAAGTCGCTATACTGATACTGACTGGATTAAATTTTATAGTTTCTTATAAAAAAATTTTTTACTGTATATGTGTTATGTGTCCTGTGTTTTATGTAATTTTGTTAGGTATTGCTGTATTTGTATATGACAAAGAATTTTAAATTTTGATCTTCAAAAGAAGATTAAGAAAAGCCCCCCCCCACCTGAGAGCGAAATGCTGGGTGATTGTAAATAAAAAAATAGCTTTTGACCTGAAGTAGTTCGAAGTGTTTTTTTATATCTTTTAACTATAGGGTTGTTCGGAAAGTCATTTCGTTTTTTTTTTGTGGAAATGAAAGACAGTTTTCGTATAATAAACAAATACTTTATTAAATTATATATTGACCGTTCTGGTCCAACACCTTTTGCCATCTTTCTGGTAGTAGCATAATTCCACGCTCATAAAATTTTGGAGTGACCGGAACAAATAATAATCCGATGGTGCCAGGTCTGGAGAATATGGTGGGTGTAGCATTGTATCCCATTCAAGCTGTAAAAGCTTTTGGCGAGTGACCAAACTTGTGTGAGGTCTCGCGTTGTCTTGGTGAAACACTACACCTTTCCTGTTGATTAGTTCTGACCTTTTCTGTTGAAGTGCATCATTCAGTTTGTCCAGCTGATGACAGTAGACTTCCGAATTAATCGTTGTGTTATCCGGTAAAAGCTAAAAAAAAACGATTCCTTTAAAATCCCACCAAACAGACAGCATCACCTTTTTTTGGTGAATATCGGCTTTGGAAATGGTTTGAGCCGGTTCATCTTTTTTGCTCCATGACCTCTTGCGTTTGACGTTGTTGTATACAACCCATTTTTCGTCCCCAGTGATGATGCGCTTCAAAAACGGATCATTTTCGTGACGTTTGAGAAGCGAATCGCAGACGTCAATGCGGCGACACAGATTTCTCTCTGTGAGAACATGGGGAACCCATACATCGAGCTTCGAGGATAATCCCAGGCCTTTCAAGTGGTCATAAACTGTTGAATTTGATAAATTTAACCTCAATCCGATCTCACGTGTTGTTATTCGCCGGTTCACATCAACTAATGCCTTTATCGCGTCTTTATCAGCTTCAACCGGCCTTCCCGAACGTGGTGCATCTTCGACATCAAAATTGCCGGATCGAAATTTAGCGAACCAGTTCTGGCACTGGCGTACTGTCAACACACCTTCTCCATACACATCAGTCAATTTCTTTCTGGCTTGAACAGCATTTTTACCCTTTCTGTAGTAAAACAGTAAGATATGTCGAAAATGCTGCTTATCGCTCTCCATATTTAAAAGGGCACCAACCAAAAACTACTGCGTAGAATTAATTGGAATTTTTGACACACAAGCCTTGCTATATGAGCTCTCAAAGCATATAAAAATTATACGGCTTAAATGTAAAGTTGGGTGCAAAAGAATACAATTAAATCCTCTGTCGGGAAAAAACGAAATGACTTTCCGAACAACCCTATACTTTATTTCTAACTTACACTATTTGGACTTTTAGGACGTAGTTACACTACTTGTATTAGTAAATTGAAGTGCTGAAACGAAGTATTATTTAATAGTTTGATGTAAGTGCCTGTTCATCTGTTAATTTCAACTTTAAAAATTATGATAAATTTCGATTTCGCGTTTTCTGAGGATATGCTTATGACAGATGTTAAGCGAAAGTTTGTTGCTAAGGGTAGGAACAGGGGGAAGCTTCTCCCTTAAAGATTTAAAAAAATTTAATCAAATGCCAAGTTATTTGTTATCCGATTAACATTTAGGTTTTAGTGGATTTTTACTGCTAATTTAGAGCTCTAATTAAAACTCCTTATATGGAAATTGATGGTGACAGTGGGTGAACACCAAGGCAGGTAGCCCACCAACGCAAAAATCTCTTAATAAACTATTTTGTTTCTAAAAGTAAGTGCACCATAATTTATTTTTCAAATACTACTCGAACAACCATTTCCGTTATTGGTATAATGTTTCCTGTAGCTAAACCTAATATTATCTCTTAATTCAATTTTCCCTATAAACTGTATGATTAATTGATTGTTAATAGATATCTAACAATACAATGATTACTTTCTTTGTTTCCTACATAATCCTCTCATGCAAGAGAGTTTAGCTAACTGAAAGCTATACAGTAAAGACGTGTGGGTTCGAATACATTAATTTAAAATTTAGGGGTTTCTTTTTTGGTTGCGGGTTTTTTCATGGTATATTGATGTATACAGGGTGGTTCAAAAATAAGCGACTACCACTGACTTAATTTTTTTAAACCGAAGCATCTATTTCTTACTACATTTTTGAATTTTGCATCGATTTTTAACTGTACTTACACCAACTACAAAATTACGTGATATACCCAGATTAACTCAAATGTTGAGAACCCAAACGTACTAGCAGAATCTGTATGGCTACAACAAGATGAAGCACCCCCACACTATTCAAGAATAGTACAAGATTACCTCAACAATATATTTTCTCAAATAGATGAATCCGAAGGAGAGGCTTTATCGAATGGCCAGCTAGGTCTCCACCTTACTAAATTTTTATCTATGGGGCTATTTGAAATCTAAAGTCGACTTCAACTGGAAAATATTGAAGAATTGAAGAACAGAATATAACAAATCCAGCCACAAACCTTGACTAAAATGTTACGAAACTTGTCTATTGTCAGAAAGTTAATGGCCAGTAATTATTTAATTAATTTGTTTTTTTATCGTTTAATAAATTTCTAAAAATTTCAAAAAATAAACCCCTCAATTTAAATGTGTTTGTTTCAATAACCTACTCGCCTTCCCAAATTAGAAAGTAATTATTCGTAAATTTACCGATAACTGCTGACTTTAGATATGGGACATACTGCATGAAACATAGTTAAAATATTCGATGCAGAATACAAAACATAATAAAAGATAAGTGCTTTGGTAGTCTTTTATTTTTGAACCACCCTGTATACATGAATTTACCATGAAAAAACCCACAGTCAAAAATAAAGATCGACGTATTTAAACGTTTTTCCAAAAAACAAACCCCATTTCTTTGATGGTTTTTTTCATTTTGTGTTGCACGAACGAAAAAGCATAATGTTTTGAGCCACGTCTACCTGAAAATATCTCCTGTTTCTGTGAAAACTGTCCTAAACTTACTGAACTCTCAAAATCTTTTGAACAATGTGTAACACTTCTCAAAAGCATTAAGCAGTATTTATTGGACTAATCGATTTTAAAGCAACAAAAAACAGTAATCCAATTCATTGTTTGAAATATTTATTTTTGCATACTACACATATAAGGCAATTTTATGATATACCATTAGTGTTTATTTAACTAAATTGGTAATGCGTATATATAAATATCGCTCCTCTAGCAGATTTTAAACTGCCTACAGCGAACAAAATATGCACATATTTATCGAATTTATTGCTAATACCTGCATAAAGAAAACGCAAACAATCATTTCTTAGCCATTAACGTTTGACTTACTCCAGGTATAAAATGTTAATGATATGCATAGTTTTAATGTATTTCTCTGAAATTCTAATGGGTAGACAGCGTGAGAAATTAAATTTTACAATTTTGTATGCTTTATTTAATTTTATAAAGTACAAAATACTGCTAATAAACTCTAGAATAATTGCAATTTAAAACAAAGCTGTAAAATAAAAAAGTAATAATCTTAAATAACAGTCAACGGTGCATAAATATCGCCATTATTGCCATACAATCTTTGTAGTTTTAAACTACTATTAAAAAGTCGCTTATTTTTTACAACATAATTTTTATTGTGTAAATGTCGATACAAGTTACAGGTAAATGACCCATTCGCATTTGTACTTGTGAGTACTTTGTAAAAAAAGTGTATTTATTGGTCGGTTTTATTTGATTAGCAATAACACGTCGGAGGCAGACGTCTGTCATACTATGCTAATTAAAAATCAATTTTGTTAATGCTGAAGTCTGATTTCTATTCTCATATTCCTAGAAATCCCACACAATATCAATAAAAAATGTAGATATTATAGCCAGTAATAAATTACAGCTTCTTTAAATTAAATTGCTCTCAGTGGCGTAACGTGAATTCCTGCCACCCGGGGTGAAGCCTAAATTTGCACCCTTCTTCTTTTGACAATTATGTATTTTTTTTATTCAAATTGGCCGTTTTGCAGTGAAGAGATATACAAATAACTTATATTTCTAACTGAGAAGACAAGTGGCGATTACTATTAGCGAAAATTGAAAATGAGTGAGCTTATTTAGAAATAGCTTCCCCATACTTAATAGATACATACGAGGGCGGTTCAATAAGTACCCGTGTTTGAAGACAGAGGACGTTGCAGAGGGAAATTGATGTTATCATCGTGTGCTGCCATCTATCAAACCACGCCAAAACGAATTTCATACTGATTGATAGGTTATTTTGAATTTGGCAGCCATTCGACTGAGACGTGTTTCGTTATTTTCGATAAGATGGAAAAAGAACAGTATCGTTCGGTAACTCGCTTTTTGTTTTTGGATGGGAAAAAATGCGAGGAGATGAAAACAAAGTTGGATACTGTTTATGGAGACATTTCGCCATCTACGACCACAGTTAGATATTGCTTCAACGAATTTAAACGTGGGCAAAGATCCGTTTTTGATAGGAGCGACCAGGAAGCCTGGCAAACGTTGTTACCGAGGAAATCATTTTACGGATTTTTTAGGAAAAGGAAGAACTATCACTGGACAATACTACAGTGAGTTATTGGACCGCTTCGACAAAAAATTGGAGACACGGACGCATTTGACGAAAAAGAAGGTGCGTTTTCAACACGATAACAGGAGTTGTTGCCGCCAAAATGCATGAATCACGTTATGAATTTGCTGCCGCACACCCCATACTCACTCGATTTGACTTCATCTTGTTCCCTACCATGGAGAAATGACTAGCGAGAAATAAATTTAGCTCAAACGAGGAAGTCATCGCCGAGACTGGAGTGATTTTGGAGAGTTCGACAAATCTTATTTTTTGGAGGGGTAAAAAAATGGCAGGGTCGTTGGAAGAAGTGTATCTTTCTAAAAGGGGACTATGTTGAAAGATAAGAAAAAGAATTTTAAAAAAAAGGTGTCTTTATTTCTAACACGGGTACTTATTGAACCGCCCTCGTATATACGTTGGGTACTATTTATATTTTTATAATATTCCACGCTCCGACTCGTGAAATATTGCACCTTCCCCTATTGCACTTATTGATGATATCCCCCAAGGTAATCCCCGCCCGGACATCCGAATGGGAGACTAGTTTACATCTGAAGTGCTTTACCCCAGAGGACGCCATCGTTTGAGTTCGGTTTGTTTTTCTTGGGATATCATAATATGGTGGTTTTTCGTTGCCTTCCACATCACAGTATTGTGCATCAAAGTGTCATACCGAATCGGTATGGCACTTTTTTTTGATATAAATAAAGGACGTTGGTTATTGAAAGTAGAAAAAAAAAATCGGGGTGTCATAATAAAGTACAGTTTATTTTACTCCATCATTTTGCTTAAAAGCATAAGTATTTTTCATTACCTTTAGTAACTTTTCACAAATAATTATCACTGTTAAACAATTGCACATCACTTTTACAGTCTCTATTTAAATTAAAGTAAATAAGTAGTAATNAAAATACTTTTCCAAATGCATTTTCTATTTGTAAAATGCAAAATACATTTTTGCCGTTAATAGTCTTGCTAGTATCATCAATCAAACTATATAAAATGAAGAATGAAAGTTGCTCACATTGGCTTTTGAAGGTATTAGAAGCTTGAAAGGGGGCCAAAGGGACATTCCATGAATGTCTTCAAATTCTTTAACTGAAGAGAGCCCAAAAAATCTAAACTCCTTGGAAATGGATAATCTAAAATTTTGGATCGATATTGTTTTACGGGTTCAATGTCAATGTCCATGTAATTTTGAAATTCCAAATTGATATCAGCACCTGTCAAATCACCACTTATCGTACTTTTAGAAAGGAACTGCGAAATTTTATGAATACAACAAAACAGCCCGCCAAACAATATCAAATTGATATACGCCAGAGTGCAAAACTGAAAACTACAAGTTATTGTGATGTGCTAATAAATGCATATAATCCAAAATTCTTGGAAAACGATTCGAAAAATTTCATTTATTAGATGAAGCCAAAACGAAAGAAACTATTTCCATTCCATTTCTTTCTCTTATTATAAAATGTAAAAAATCAAAAACAAAATGGGGTTGTAAGTATTTTGACATAAAATGATGTTGATTTCAGATTAATAAAATTATTTGCAACACTATTTTGGCTCTGATCTTTTACGCTAAACAAAGTATTTTGACATCAGTGTCTTTTTTCCAATTAAAACGGGCGAAAAGGGCAAATAAGGAAGCATATAGAAGAATGATTAGTTGCTGAAGAATCTATAACATAAACATAGAAAAACTATATATCTCAATTACTTCAAACAGAAAAATACAAATCATAGTCAATCTTCCCAGCTGATGATATAGTGCAAACACCACTATTAGTCTAGAAATATTTAAAAAATGAGCAAATGCCTTTAGCATTTAAAATAGAAAAGGAAAATTTATTTTGTGTTTTACATTTGAAAAAAATAAAAACCATTTGCATTTTGTATTTAAATACTTTTAATAAACCATTTTGCAGATCTCTAGTAAAATAGGTTAAGGGTGTTTTAAGGATTAGTATGAATAAATTGATAATCTAATTACCGTTTTTAGTTCCTAATTGGACAGCACTTCAGAGTGTCGCAAATCAAATACGATGTAATTAAATTAAATAAACCAGTTTTCATTTTCGTCCCTGATTTTATTCACTTGTAGTATAAGATCCAAGACAATTAAAAGTAACATTTGTTATTATTATAAAACCGACCAAGACGAAACGTCGGTAACCGATTTTATAATAATAAAAAAATATTACGCTTCAACTAGCTTTGACTACAGTACAAATTAAATAAACTAATTCACACCACTTTGACCTACCCTTATTTTAACTTCAGTTATATATATATTTCTCTTCAAAATAAAATTTAAATGTCAGTAATATACTAAAGTCAAATACAATATTTGATGATCCTGCTAAACGTTTAATTCACAATCAACAAACAGCTCTGTTTCCTATTATGATTAATTTTTTCAAATCAAATCATCAATCATTTTTTTAATTTCCGCAACGTATTTTTTCACTTGTAGGACAATTTCGATTGACCAGGTTTACAAGATGATTCTAATGAATTTGTTAAAGATCTTCTATCAGCATAGGAAATTTTGTTTTGTATGTGTTACATCTTTTGATTTAATGTTTTGTTTTCTTCTTGTGATGATAAACTTTTAATCACTTAATTTCGATGGAATATCGGTAATTAAATAACGCTAAATCCATCAGCCCAAGCACCTATCATAATTTAAATTTGCACAATTTTCATAATATTCATGGAGAAAAATTGAGATTGTCTGTTATAGATATATCTCATTTACACTACTAACCAAAGGGTTTGTCATTTTCTGATCTTGACGGCCTTATAACCGTTAAAACATCGAGTGACATGATAGATATTCCAACGTCTAATTTCAATTGGTAATATATGTATTAGAATCCCATGGCCAGTAGTTGACATCGCCAGCGGTTAATTAGCGGCTAATTATGAGTCCTGTTCTAGCTGTTTAACATTTTTCCAACCGACTTTACAATTTTTGCAGTCCAACTTCACCTGAATCTGCTTCTGGGTCTCCCGAGTCACCGCTAATTTTCGACTTTCACAGTTAATTTACGAAATATTCACAACATGTTTCAAGCCCGACTAACAATGCCTGCTGTACATTCGTTAGACATTATGGCGGTTGTCCAGCCGCCAAGATCGAAAATGACGCCATTTTGAAATACAAATCGTACCTGGTGGTTGATCGGAAATGTATCATCATAAGGTCGTGAGTCCTAAGTCCAGTTGGACACGCACCTCCACTCTTTCCTATCCTGAGCTAATCTTCGCATTTCCCTAACACTAGAACAAGCCATTTCCTTAACTATTTACCTCTACCCCTCCTGACTCCCGTTTCTGCTTATAATATGTCTCTGACTAGCCCTTCATACCTCTGTTCTCTTACTCTTTCTAATACCTCTTCATTTCTAACCTTCTTTATCCACGGTATCGTCATCATTTGCCTGTAACACAACATTTCGAACGCTTCTAACCTATTCTATTCCGCCGCGACCATTGTCAATGTTTCGCACCCGTACAGCGCCGTGCTCCAAACATATACCTTTAACAACCTTTTTCAGATTTCTAAAGTAACCGTTCGCGAGCATAGAAGTGAGTTCTTTTTATTGAAGGCGACTCGACCCTGCGCTATTCTCTGCCTTATATGCCCACTACTCCTTCCGTCTTGACTTATCTGACTTCCTAGATACCTAAAATCGGCCACTTTTTCTAATTTTTCGTCTCCTATCTTTATATTCGCTCTTTCCCTATTTTTCTTCCCTTGCATACCAGTATTTTAGTTTTACTTTTATTTATTTTCATACAGTACTGATCTGTCAGTTCCGACCGCATCAATTTTATTTAAAGCCATCTCCAACTCCTTCCTTTTCATATAAATAATGTAATAAATTCCAGTAAATGCAACTTAAAGCTTTTGAGAGATGTTGACATTTTGTTCAAAAGATTTTGGAAGTTTGCTTAATTTAGGATAGACGTCATTGAACGAATACGTACATTTCACACGATCACCAAATTACGTATTTTCGCTTCTACGACATAAAAAGACAAGACGCAAAGTAATGTGAGACTTCTATGTTAGGTGAACGTATGACCTGACCTGTATATACCAATGTACTTCAAAACATTAACAGTTTTTTTTTGAGTACGTATCTAAAGACAAAAGTGGCCTGACATTCGCTGTATGGTACTGAATAACAAGAGAGGACCATGACCCTAACGGAATTTTAAAGTTGCTCGATATTCCTAAGCACAATCCAAGGATGAATACACAACACCCACCACATAAAAGTGACAACACAGAATAACAATTTATGGTGCAATTTGAAAAAAAAATCTTAAACCTACCACGCCAGTATTTGTAAAAATATATACTTTCGTAATACGGTAAAATATTAATTTTCAAATGCTAGAAATAATCCACAAATTTCCCAATGAAAGATAAATTTTCCTTGGTACAAACTCTAAAAAAGCACAAAAAATTAATATAGGGATAAATATACAGGGCCAAAAGATAACTATACTTGAACTTGTAGATGATATAGCAGTGTTTACGTCTATTGACGTATGAAAATAAATACAGGTATGCAAAGGAAGAAAAAGTAAGGAAAGAGCGAATATAAAGGAGACGAAAAATTATAAGTGGCTGATTTTAGGTATCTAGGAAGTCAGATAAGTCAGGACGGAAGGAGTACTAGGGATATAAGCAGAGCATAGCGCAGGGTCGAGCCACCTTCAATAAAAAGTAGTCACTTCTATGCTCGCGAAAGTTTAATTTAGAAATTCGAAAAAGATTGTTGAGTGTGTATGTTTGGAACGCAGCGCTGTACGAGTGCGAAACACGGACAGTGGGCGCTGCGGAAAAGAAAAGGTTAAAAGCGTTCGAAATGTGGCGTTACAGGCGAATGATGAGGATAACGTGGATAGAGAAGGTTAGAAATAAAGAGATATTAGAAAGACCAGGAGAACAGAGGAATCTGGAAGTCAATAAGAAATAAGCGAGATAGGTTGGTAGGACACCTTCTCAGGCATGAAGGTCTAGTCACAGACATATTTGAGGCAGAAACGGGAGTTAGGAGAGGTAGAGGTAGGCCTAGATTAGATTACTGTTCACAAATAGTTAAGGATGTGGGTTGTTCTAGTTTTGGGGAAATGCGAAGATTAGCTCAGGATAGGAAAGAGTAGAGATGCGTGTTCAACCAGTCTTAGGACTAACGACCTTATGATGATAATGAAAGCGAAATTAACACAATCGGAATTTTCCCAGTTCAGAAGCTTCTGTTTTGAGGAATATTTCTGAAAAAATTCTCGGAAACAACCCAAATTCTACAATATTTATATGGTTTAATTAGATACACCATGCAAAGTTTTTCAACTACACCAATTCGTAGAAGACTTTTACTACTATTCATTCTCTAAAAAAGACATTGACCACAACTAGAAACTTATGCGTTGACCTTCCTGGGCCACGACAGAGTCTTGTCACAATAATGTTCTAGAAAATCATGTCCCTACTCAAATATCCCACTAAAAATAGTAGACAACTCCAAATAACACTCAAAATTATTAAGTGAATATTTTTATAATCATAATTACAATGTAAAAAAGAATGAGAGCCACTACAGCTACTTAGTAAATGTAAGTACTACTACTTATTATTCGTACAAGGTGATGGACACTGAAAGGTAAGCAAGTTATCTAATAGATAATACTTTATTGAAGGATTTTATGGGATCAAAACAAAAACTATTTTTGCAAACATAGAGCCAAGTCTTATTGTAACCGTTCATCTATAAAGGTTATGAAATTTGGCACAGACACGACAGTATTGTTTGTTATTCTCGAAAAGATATTTTTTGTCTTATTATTATTCTCTTTAAAGGTGTATGTTTGGAGCACGGCGTTGTACGGGTGTGAAACATGAATAGTGGGCGCGGCAGAAAAGAAAAGTTTAGAAGCGTTCGAAATGTGGTATTATAGGCGAATGACGAAGATACCGTGGATAGAGAAGGTTAGAAATGAAGAGGTATTAGAAAGAAAAGGAGAATAGAGGACTCTATGGAAGTCAATAAAAAATAGGCGAGATAGGTTGGTAGGACACTATCTCAGGCATGAAGGTCTGGTCAGAGATATATTAGAGGCAGAAACAGGAGTTAGGAGGGGTAGAGGTAGACCTATATTAGATTACTGTTCGCAAATAGTTAAGTATGTGGGCTGTTCTAGTTTTAGGGAAATGCGAAGTTTAGCTCAGGATAGGAAAGAGTGGAGATACGCGTCCAACCAGTCTTAGGACTGACGACCTTATGATGATTATTCTCTTATTGGATATACAAACTATTCACATAATTTGGTAATATTTAGTTTAGAGCAATCAGTATCATGTTTCACACAAAATTGGGTTAAAGTATCGCATGCATGGTCACCAAAACATCTGAAATACTTTTTAGATCAATATTTTGTATACCTGTATTTTGAGCGTTGTTGTTTTACCAATATAGGGCGTATAGGTTGGAGCCTCTGAGGGGCGGTATATTTTGAGCCACATAAAACGCTCAGTTTCTCGTGAAACATTATCCCAATGATTTAGAGGCGGATTTGGTTCAGGAAGGGGCATACATTTTCACTGTCATATTCCTCAAAGAGGGAAACCCAAGTTAACATCATGATCTCTTAATCTTTATATTTTTGAGAAAACAAAATCACCTTTGTCTGAAATTGTACTCCAGTCAAAAGAGTTTTCCTTGTTTAATGCAATTTATCGCCAATAAAAAGTGTCGTAAGGTGTACTAGTTTTTGTTTTATTATATAAGTATATTATTTTATGAATAATTAAATCATACATGTAACTATTTATACCTACCTAAACTCTCCACTTAACTAATAAATAAGTTAAATTCTAATAAATTCGAAATAACTTAAATTTCAGGATATGAAAAACAACCAGAGCTCAAACATTGTAACATTACAATTCATGTTATTTGCCTGCAGAAGAGGAGATATGTACTTGAAATACGAAACATTTATTAAGCACGTAGAATAACTGTAAACACTTGCAGTACAATTCGTGTAATATTGGTATACTTGTGTACAGTCAAATAATAATAATAATTGTCATTTTGTAAGAATTTAACTTTTGACCTTAAAAAATGAATAGGCACGAACCGCAAACTTATTGTGGCTAAGACAAAATTTTAAAGACCACCACATCCTAATGTATATATGATCCCCTGATGATCGAATTTCGACATTTAAACATGCTCAACACGTCAAAAGATAGGTGAATTTCAATTAAACATTCTGATTACACGATAATATCATCGATCCTGTAAGTAGGCCGTTTAGTTACAGTGGAATTCGTTTATTATGACTCCGCCTATATTGGCCAACCGCTTAATATGAAGTAATTGCAGTGTTAAGTTTGGTTTTCATATTAAATTCTCTATAGAAAAGATTGGATATAATGACTCCGTTTAAAATGACATATCGTTTATTGACTGATTCTCAAGAAATCATATCCGGCTATAGTGACCCAAATGATTAATAATTTATTTATTTATTTATTTGAAAAGAAATACAACAGGCTAAAAAGCCCAGGAAAATATACAAAATAAATGAATAATGGTTGACATAGTAATCTTATCCAATAGGAAGTTTTGTTACAATTAAGTTCATTATTTATATTCTAGTAAATGACTTAATAATAACATTTTTGCTCATTTATCTGATCATTTTTATGTATATAGATATCCATTGTCCTTTTTCTTTCTCCCTCTATTAAACTAAATAACTAACCAAAATAGAAAGTTGTTTATTATCTAAGACTATGCTTTGTATGACGCCCGCTTAGTATGACGTGTTTGTCATTTCCCTTCGATGTCATTATAAGCGGATTCTACTGTAGTTTTATTCTTATATAATCGTTAATCGTTAATTAAAGGCCAAAAGAATTGTATCTGACTGCACATGTGTACCTCTTTGTGGAATATTTACCTTGGATATACCTAGTCATTTCATGTTTTCTGATAACAAAGCAAACATCACATAACAAAAAGTTTTACAGAAGCAACCTCTTCTTTTCAATCAGAAATTTTTTAAGCGATTATAGACCTCTCAAACAACAGTTGATATAGTCATTAGATTCTGTATGTAAATAATGTTTCTGGTAAAAAATAAATGAGTAACAAACTGACCACATGTATTGCAAAATGTCAATGTATTTTCTATATGTAAGAGAAATAAATACAATACTGTTTGTTTTTCTGCTATGCTGAAAGATTTAATTGACCAAATTAGTTGTACCTATACAATTAGATATTATAGTTATTAAAACGCATTAGGAAAATGAGTAATAACTTTGATTAAAACTGCTTTTTGCTATTTAAATATGTACCTACAGTCAGTTGTAGATTCTAGTTGCCTATTTAAGAAAAACTGGATTCCCATAAATATTACCGTAATCTCTTTATTAAATTATAATAAATATATCACCTAAATAATAAAATATATATACTTAAATGCGAATGTCACATTGTTTGTTTGTTTGTCGGCTTTTCACGCCTTAACTAATACACCGAGCTTCATGAAATTTTGTATACACATTGTCAGGGGTGCAGAAAAGNATAGAGTAAGATTGCCCTAAATAAAGTACAATACTTTATAATAAAGTACGGGTGGCAACCCTAATACCGATCCTCATGATCTCTGCCATCCTGATAATACAGTATGCATCCCCAAAAATTACTGCTAGAACGAATTCCTTCACTTGAGAAATCACCTGAATATGATCATTCCGAAAGCATGGCTAGCAAGTCCGTAAAATAATGGATATCTACCGCGAAAGCGTCAGCTAAATAAAATAAGAAATTATGTAGTAAAGGAAGAATTTCTTCTGTGATCGGGCACAGCTTGCGAAATAATCAAAGGTAACATCTTTCGGTTTTTAATACACGCTGCTCATTATTCAATGAACTGCAAAAAGTAAAAGTAAAGAGGTCAGGTACCGTGTGAAGCTGAACAAGGAAACTACATAATACAGTACAGTGCAGTACGTATACATGCATAATAAAAGTATAGACTTCTTTGTCTTAAACTACTTTTACTGTAATAAAAACCAGAAAAACGAGCTCTTAGTTTCGACGATACCTAGTGCAGAAGGTCAACTAAGAACACAATACCTGCACATTTATAAATAAAAAACAAGCCCCAAAATTAAGCAAAAAGGAAAAGAACTTCGCAGTTCTACAAAATATCTAAATTCGTCAAATTAATAATTGTTGGAACGAATTTGGTACAGCAAGAAGCTAACCGGCAAAAATTAGCGCTACCAGATCAAGTAACCTTTAAACAACAAGAATTCATTTGGCATGAACATTGAATTATAATAAAAATTAAATAAAAATCCCTTTCTTCCATTAGTAATAATAATTTGTCCGTCAATTAAAAATACGTTTTTTTAACAGAAAATTTGATGTAAAACGATGGTTATACCTATTAAATTATGAAAGTGTTTAAAACTGATTTAAACATTTGAATTGTTTCAGAAAATACTACAAACGGCACAGTGAACGCCATCTGTAGCACGATGCTACATTTTAGGATTACGTATTTTTTTTGGTTGGTTGGTCTGTGTTCTGTCGGAGCTGCCTGCGACGCGCTGATCAGATCCAAAAAGATCGAAATCGCGATCCGCATCTGGCAGTTTCGACAGAATACAGACCACTTCGAATTATTTTATTTGAATTGTTGTTGAACTTTTTTATTAAAATTTATTCTTTTACTTTAAAATGAAAAAAAAAATGAAATTTCTACCTCAAATATAACCAGTTATGAATTTTTAAAAATGAGTCTTCAAGTTTAGATCACTTCTATTTCTCGAAATATTGAAAAAAAAACATCCTCAAACACCTATCTCTAAAAATTTCAGGCAAGTCGTAAATATATCGATCAGTTTTTGTTCAAATCTATCCGGCTTGTAAAAGAATGTCCCATATACAGCTTGTACTGTATAGTTTGTAGGACAACAATCACCTTTAATGCATTTTTTGTACAGTGAAACCTTTCGTACTTCCTGATAATAATGGTTTAAAGTATGTATCGGAAAAACTGTTCGAATTACAGATTAACGCTGCATTATCTGATCGAAAATCTCACTTTCAAATTAACAGATATAAATACAAAGTTAAATGGTGCAATGCAAACAACCGGTCTCCTTCTCAAACTCAAATGCCACAGAATTCTCGCAACAATCGAATCACTTTTACTTCTTTCTCTGATTCTCTCTTTCAGCCTTTTCATTTTAGTATTGTGCACGCTCTTATTATAAATTCCCAAGTTCTCACAGAACACAAAACTAAATTAGTTACAGTATAAGTCATATTATCGCAATAAAGAGAACATTCGTTATTTTCGTGTGTGAAAATTGTTAAAAACTAGAAATTGGACGGGAAAAAGTTATTGAGTTTCAGAGAAATTCGCTGACCTTTTTTGTGTAAACTTCTTAATTCAATCGTTTCATATACGCTGTTTTATCACTAATTTCTCTTACATTTGCAATTCGATATTGTTTAGTTCGGATGTATTTGTATCTAGAGAGATCTGCGAATACTTTTCCTGATTTTTCGATGATAGTCTTAGAAAACTATCAAATTATGTATCTACATCATTATTTGTTAACCCTGCCACATATGAAAATTTAGATGACACAAATAACTGTTTTTAATTGTAAGATATTCTAAAGAAAATTTTTTGAATAGAAAAAAATTTGCGATAATTCCATGATTTCCAAGTTTTTTTAGGTTCGCTAGTCACCCTGTTAATCGATCGGAAAACATCCGAAATTTTCAAATATAGATACAGAATTAAAGAAAACAAGGCAATGATCAGCTGAATACTTAGACAGGTTGTAATGCAGTCAGCCCCGAATTATGTGTCAAATACAGAGATGTGATTTATTTGAAATACTTGTATTTAAAATGCAAATATAAAATAAAAAATACCTGTTTTTATCCTGCATTGAAATACTTTTTTGAGAAAAGGATTTTGTATTTTATATAAAATACTTTTCCAAATGCATTTTCTATTTGTAAAATGCAAAATACATTTTTGCCGTTAATAGTCTTGCTAGTATCATCAATCAAACTATATAAAATGAAGAATGAAAGTTGCTCACATTGGCTTTTGAAGGTATTAGAAGCTTGAAAGGGGGCCAAAGGGACATTCCATGAATGTCTTCAAATTCTTTAACTGAAGAGAGCCCAAAAAATCTAAACTCCTTGGAAATGGATAATCTAAAATTTTGGATCGATATTGTTTTACGGGTTCAATGTCAATGTCCATGTAATTTTGAAATTCCAAATTGATATCAGCACCTGTCAAATCACCACTTATCGTACTTTTAGAAAGGAACTGCGAAATTTTATGAATACAACAAAACAGCCCGCCAAACAATATCAAATTGATATACGCCAGAGTGCAAAACTGAAAACTACAAGTTATTGTGATGTGCTAATAAATGCATATAATCCAAAATTCTTGGAAAACGATTCGAAAAATTTCATTTATTAGATGAAGCCAAAACGAAAGAAACTATTTCCATTCCATTTCTTTCTCTTATTATAAAATGTAAAAAATCAAAAACAAAATGGGGTTGTAAGTATTTTGACATAAAATGATGTTGATTTCAGATTAATAAAATTATTTGCAACACTATTTTGGCTCTGATCTTTTACGCTAAACAAAGTATTTTGACATCAGTGTCTTTTTTCCAATTAAAACGGGCGAAAAGGGCAAATAAGGAAGCATATAGAAGAATGATTAGTTGCTGAAGAATCTATAACATAAACATAGAAAAACTATATATCTCAATTACTTCAAACAGAAAAATACAAATCATAGTCAATCTTCCCAGCTGATGATATAGTGCAAACACCACTATTAGTCTAGAAATATTTAAAAAATGAGCAAATGCCTTTAGCATTTAAAATAGAAAAGGAAAATTTATTTTGTGTTTTACATTTGAAAAAAATAAAAACCATTTGCATTTTGTATTTAAATACTTTTAATAAACCATTTTGCAGATCTCTAGTAAAATAGGTTAAGGGTGTTTTAAGGATTAGTATGAATAAATTGATAATCTAATTACCGTTTTTAGTTCCTAATTGGACAGCACTTCAGAGTGTCGCAAATCAAATACGATGTAATTAAATTAAATAAACCAGTTTTCATTTTCGTCCCTGATTTTATTCACTTGTAGTATAAGATCCAAGACAATTAAAAGTAACATTTGTTATTATTATAAAACCGACCAAGACGAAACGTCGGTAACCGATTTTATAATAATAAAAAAATATTACGCTTCAACTAGCTTTGACTACAGTACAAATTAAATAAACTAATTCACACCACTTTGACCTACCCTTATTTTAACTTCAGTTATATATATATTTCTCTTCAAAAT
>NW_020438903.1:83663-88108 GCF_000699045.2 Agrilus planipennis | reverse complement strand
AGAAAGTTGTTTATTTTCTAAGACTATGCTTTGTATGACGCCCGTTTAGTATGACGCGTTTGTCATTTCCCTTCGATGTCATTATAAGCGGATTCTACTGTAGTTTTATTCTTATATAATCGTTAATCGTTAATTAAAGGCCAAAAGAATTGTATCTGACTGCACATGTGTACCTCTTTGTGGAATATTTACCTTGGATATACCTAGTCATTTCATGTTTTCTGATAACAAAGCAAACATCACATAACAAAAAGTTTTACAGAAGCAACCTCTTCTTTTCAATCAGAAATTTTTTAGGCGATTATAGACCTCTCAAACAACAGTTGATATAGTCATTAGATTCTGTATGTAAATAATGTTTCTGGTAAAAAATAAATGAGTAACAAACTGACCACATGTATTGCAAAATGTCAATGTATTTTCTATATGTAAGAGAAATAAATACAATACTGTTTGTTTTTCTGCTATGCTAAAAGATTTAATTGACCAAATTAGTTGTACCTATACAATTAGATATTATAGTTATTAAAACGCATTAGGAAAATGAGTAATAACTTTGATTAAAACTGCTTTTTGCTATTTAAATATGTACCTACAGTCAGTTGTAGATTCTAGTTGCCTATTTAAGAAAAACTGGATTCCCATAAATATTACCGTAATCTCTTTATTAAATTATAATAAATATATCACCTAAATAATAAAATATATATACTTAAATGCGAATGTCACATTGTTTGTTTGTTTGTCGGCTTTTCACGCCTTAACTAATCAACCGAGCTTCATGAAATTTTGTATACACATTGTCAGGGGTGCAGAAAAGCACATAGGGTACCTTTTATCCAGAAAAAATATTGTTCCCGACGGATACAAAAAAATTAGTTTTATGTGGTCGATTTCACGCCTTAACTTCTCAATCAATCATAATGAATTTTTATAGATGCAATGTCAAGGGTACAAAAAAAGGATATGGTGTACCTTTTATCCAGTAGAACACATACTGTTCCCGAGGGATAAAAATGTTAGTTTTATATGGTCATTAATAATAATATATAATAACAATTACTCATTTATTCCGTTTGCTGTTTGAAATATGAAACAAGGATGTGCTATTTTTTTTTTTAACTTAATGCATATTTCAGCAATTATTCACTATTCTCTCGTGTTTTGGTCGCACAATTCAAAGATAATAACAATAACGGAAGTTTTACTACTATTTGATCATTGTTAAAAGTTGTAAGCATTCATTGAATTGTATTACTGTAGCTACCTGCCTACTTAAAATACTTTTTATGGTGTCCCACTTCCCATGAAACTACGCTGAAAAAATTAACGTAATAACAGACCCAGTGGTCGCACTTTCACGGCTAATTAATTGATTTATGGGTCAAAGTTAAACTGTATGATTGGCGGAGAAAGACTATTACTTCCTGCGATTAGTTTCTTCGGAGAGATTGTACAGGTTACAACGAATTTCTGACATAATAGTTTATGCAGCATCTATTATTTCTCTTTAACTCGTAATAGGAAGAAATCAGAAGTAAGACGGGTATAGATAGCTTTTTTATTAATACAGAAATAATTAAAAACCGCACTATACTCTCGACGGATATTTTTGGCAAATTTCTTTGAAACAGTTTATATTCACCTGATTGTCTTCTACAGAAAGTTGTTATTATGCTTCACATAATACCCAAAAGTAAAGAATTTAAACGTTTAATGACTCACTTTGTTGATACGTGTGTTATAAAATCATATATTAATATTAGCCCAAGGAGATAAATACACCTACTTAACAAACATAATAAAAAATGAGCGTAATGAAATTTGAAACAATAGATTTAATTAACGGAAGCTGTACCATACAAAAATCTGTATTTTACCACTTAAAGTAACAGTAACGTGAATTTCTATTTTTTTTTTATAACTACGGTAGAATCCGCTTATAATGACATCGAAGGGAAATGACAAACGCGTCATACTAAGCNGGACAGCACTTCAGAGTGTCGCAAATCAAATACGATGTAATTAAATTAAATAAACCAGTTTTCATTTTCGTCCCTGATTTTATTCACTTGTAGTATAAGATCCAAGACAATTAAAAGTAACATTTGTTATTATTATAAAACCGACCAAGACGAAACGTCGGTAACCGATTTTATAATAATAAAAAAATATTACGCTTCAACTAGCTTTGACTACAGTACAAATTAAATAAACTAATTCACACCACTTTGACCTACCCTTATTTTAACTTCAGTTATATATATATTTCTCTTCAAAATAAAATTTAAATGTCAGTAATATACTAAAGTCAAATACAATATTTGATGATCCTGCTAAACGTTTAATTCACAATCAACAAACAGCTCTGTTTCCTATTATGATTAATTTTTTCAAATCAAATCATCAATCATTTTTTTAATTTCCGCAACGTATTTTTTCACTTGTAGGACAATTTCGATTGACCAGGTTTACAAGATGATTCTAATGAATTTGTTAAAGATCTTCTATCAGCATAGGAAATTTTGTTTTGTATGTGTTACATCTTTTGATTTAATGTTTTGTTTTCTTCTTGTGATGATAAACTTTTAATCACTTAATTTCGATGGAATATCGGTAATTAAATAACGCTAAATCCATCAGCCCAAGCACCTATCATAATTTAAATTTGCACAATTTTCATAATATTCATGGAGAAAAATTGAGATTGTCTGTTATAGATATATCTCATTTACACTACTAACCAAAGGGTTTGTCATTTTCTGATCTTGACGGCCTTATAACCGTTAAAACATCGAGTGACATGATAGATATTCCAACGTCTAATTTCAATTGGTAATATATGTATTAGAATCCCATGGCCAGTAGTTGACATCGCCAGCGGTTAATTAGCGGCTAATTATGAGTCCTGTTCTAGCTGTTTAACATTTTTCCAACCGACTTTACAATTTTTGCAGTCCAACTTCACCTGAATCTGCTTCTGGGTCTCCCGAGTCACCGCTAATTTTCGACTTTCACAGTTAATTTACGAAATATTCACAACATGTTTCAAGCCCGACTAACAATGCCTGCTGTACATTCGTTAGACATTATGGCGGTTGTCCAGCCGCCAAGATCGAAAATGACGCCATTTTGAAATACAAATCGTACCTGGTGGTTGATCGGAAATGTATCATCATAAGGTCGTGAGTCCTAAGTCCAGTTGGACACGCACCTCCACTCTTTCCTATCCTGAGCTAATCTTCGCATTTCCCTAACACTAGAACAAGCCATTTCCTTAACTATTTACCTCTACCCCTCCTGACTCCCGTTTCTGCTTATAATATGTCTCTGACTAGCCCTTCATACCTCTGTTCTCTTACTCTTTCTAATACCTCTTCATTTCTAACCTTCTTTATCCACGGTATCGTCATCATTTGCCTGTAACACAACATTTCGAACGCTTCTAACCTATTCTATTCCGCCGCGACCATTGTCAATGTTTCGCACCCGTACAGCGCCGTGCTCCAAACATATACCTTTAACAACCTTTTTCAGATTTCTAAAGTAACCGTTCGCGAGCATAGAAGTGAGTTCTTTTTATTGAAGGCGACTCGACCCTGCGCTATTCTCTGCCTTATATGCCCACTACTCCTTCCGTCTTGACTTATCTGACTTCCTAGATACCTAAAATCGGCCACTTTTTCTAATTTTTCGTCTCCTATCTTTATATTCGCTCTTTCGTATATACGTTGGGTACTATTTATATTTGGTTAAAATCGAAGACTTAATATTTTTACGTAGTATTACGTCCTAATATTCCACGCTCCGACTTGTGAAATATTGCACCTTCCCCTATTACACTTATTGATGATATCCCCTAAGGTAATCCCCGCCCGGACATCCGAATGGGAGACTAGTTTGCATCTGAAGTGCTTTACCCCAGAGGACGCCATCATTTGATTTCGGTTTGTTTTTCTTGGGATATCATAATGTGATGGTTTTTCGTTGCCTTCCACATCACAGTATTGTGCATCAAAGTGTCATACCGAATCGGTATGGCACTTTTTTTTTTATATAAATAAAGGACGTTGGTTATTGAAAGTAGAAAAAAAAAATCGGGGTGTCATAATAAAGTACAGTTTATTTTACTCCATCATTTTGCTTAAAAGCATAAGTATTTTTCATTACCTTTAGTAACTTTTCACAAATAATTATCACTGTTAAACAATTGCACATCACTTTTACAGTCTCTATTTAAATTAAAGTAAATAAGTAGTAATTGTTTATCAGATTTAGAGACGTTTTATTTGATATTCACAAAAAAAACTCTCTCTGTAAATGCTGATGTGGCGGGAATCAACAGTATTTTTGTGCAGTAGATGACTCCGCAAAATCATTAGAATTATATATTTGATAATATAATTTATTTAATTAAGAATTTCTTCTTAAAGATCGTCCTTACT
>NW_020438903.1:59279-80950 GCF_000699045.2 Agrilus planipennis | reverse complement strand
TACAGTAGAATCCGCTTATAATGACATCGAAGGGAAATGACAAACACGTCATACTAAGCGGGCGTCATACAAAGCATAGTCTTAGAAAATAAACAACTTTCTATTTTGGTTAGTTATTTAGTTTAATAGAGAGAAAAACTACAAATTGTATATATTTATTAACAGAAAAAGAAAAACAACGATGAATTGTAATATCAAAATACATAAGAAGGATCAGAAAAATGAGCGAAAATGTTATTATTAATCATTCGTGTCACTATAGCCGGGTATGATTTCTTGAGAATCAGTCATAATAAACGATATGTCATTTTAAACGGAGTCATTATATCCAAACTTTGCTATAGAGAATTTAATATGAAAACCAAACTTAACATTGCAATTACTTTGTATTAAGCGGTTGGTCTATATAGGCGGACTCATAATAAACGAGTTCCACTGTACCTTAGGTGAATTGTCAACGCTAATTTGACTTTTAAAATTGAAAGTGTTTGAAATGTATAGTAGTAATTACCCTGCTGGTTATACATGTATCTATTTTCGAAAGTGCTTAAAATGACTTTTATTTAAAAAATATTTGACGAAACAAAAACGTATTCATAGTTGTACCTTAGTATCTTCAACATTTTTAAATCAAATGAATTTACGAAGTAAAAATGACGTCAACATGCATGCGAGGGCAAATTGAATTATCGGATTTAAATTGTTTGTAATTTAGAATTGCTTCAAGATAATAATAACAAGAAATACCTCTCTGAAAACTGTCCCAAACTAATCCAACTTTCAAAATCTTTTGAACAAAGCGTAAGACCCTTCAAAAACTTTAAATTGCGTTCATTGGACTTATATTACTTTATTATTTGTATGAAATGATAGCTGAAAGTATTTGTACGAATTTTCCTACATCTTGTTGTAGTTTTCATGGCAGCATGTAATAGAATAGATCCCTACTTACGGTTTCCAACTCGCCACTAGTATTAGAATAGGTAATACAAGAACACGTTTTGATTGATTTAAACATTTATCAAAAAGAAAATGTATTCATTCAATTTTCACGGATCTACCTGAAAAAAATACCAAACCCCGGAAAACTACCTACAAACTAAATAAGAACGTATCTAATGCCTCGATATTTACTTAGGTATGTTGAAACTGAATAAAAATCTTATTTCAAAGATAATCAGAAGTTTTCTTTAATCAATCTTCAAAAGGTTAAAATCAAGTTGCAAAGTTTGTATATTTACAGGGTGGAAATTTAGAGGGATTGGTGAAGGGGGGCTAGTTCAAATATTCTGCAGATATATACGAATTAAACATTTTAATGCATTTAAACATCACTAAAAATGCAATTTAATTATTTTTGTAATCAATTTTTTTAATTATAATAAATTTCGAAAAAAATAGTCATTATATTTCTGATATACAATTTTTCCGAAAATGTTTTGACAATTATTGCTCTTTTAGACCATCTTAGCGAAGATAGGAGTCGTTTGTACACCAATTTTACTAAAAATTATCATTAAAAAATTCATCTGAATTTTCTTGAATACAAAAATAATTCAATGATTGATATAAACTACCCCGTTAAATTTAAAGATCGGAGCAAACATTTCGTACCATAAATTATCGTATATAAAAATTTCATCGATAAATACGAAAAACAATACGTATATGAAACACAAACATACTTAAATCTAATAAACAACGAAAGCGTGATAATTAGAAAAAAAAAGGTTCAATACTAATTATACGTCATTCCTGATAACCTTCTCTTCGTGTATAAAATGTCCCATCAAAATCGGTTCAACCGTTTCATGGATTATCCCATACAGACAGACGGACAAATTTCTTTTAACAGTCATTTATGCCTTAATGGTATATACATGAGCTTAAAAAAGGCAGTTATTTGGATATTATAGGCAGGTACTTCCACGTGAGAGCAATCAAAATATGAGTCATCATTACAGCATGTTACAATTTATAAGTGAGTAATGTTATGACCTGATAACAAAGCGTCAAATAAATAAAAACAGAACGAGATATTAAACAAATAACCATTAATTTTGATAACGCGTTAATAATCTTCTAAATAGTTATTAAAAATTGCTAAATCCACTTAAATATGTACCTGAATACTTATTTGAAACGTATGAAATTACTGAAGGAATGCGAATGCAGCAGTTTAAGGGAAATAGGTACATCAGATTGCTGACGATAGCATTTTTGCGACGCGTTAAAAATCACATAACAATAATTGCTTTTATATGTCTTTTATGATCAAATATATATACATTATTGACAAAAATAAATGGAATAAATTCAAGGAAATTCATTGTTAAAAAGTAAAGTCACTTTTTTATATTTCCTTAATTTATCTCCGGCAAACAAAATTCAGGCAAGTACAAAGATAGCTGCTGAATATTTGACTAATAATCTCTGTAGTCGACACATTTGTTCCTATTATTACGATAACACTTCCTACAATACATATACAGTGATATTTAAAAATTTCATTCATCTGCAGAAACTGTATTATGCTAAACAGTAAACGTATAAAAAATTGGGTCAACGCGATTTGTTAAATATCACCTTTAAATCAAGAATAAGAAAGTGAAATTTTAGTCTCGTATTCAAAACAACTCCATAATATTCCATTTCAGAAGAATATTGCTAATTAAAATTCAAAATTAACAAAAATGTCTATTTCAGTAATACAAACACAAATTAAAAAGACACGGAGCTTCAATGAACATAAAGGTACTTCCTTCCAAACTAGAAGTAACGATAAATTTGATTAATTCCTTGATTAATATATGATTGTCGGTTATTATATATACTCGACCCTAAGTTTGGAAAATGTGATGAAATCTTAAGTATTTACCAAATTAACAAAACAAATGTCATGACTACTATAACGACCGCTTGGTTAGTGTTGTCTTTACCTTACCATCTTAACCAAACCGAACCTAATGGATTTATTTAATTACTTAGAATCATAAAGTTACGGTAGGTAAAGACAACACGAATGAAGTGGCTGTTGTAATAATTAGGCACTGCTGTAAATAGAAACAAAAGAAAGAACCTATTGCTTATAATAATGTGCAATAAGAACTCGCCAGTAAATTTAATAATTATTCAAGTATTTATGGCATTTACCAAATTTAATGGTGATTATGCACATGCAATTAACTGGCAATTATACATAATCACCAGATTAATTAAATTTACAATTCGGCAGTAGTGTTCGTACGGGCAACAGGCACATGTAGGTACTATATGTATATCAAATTAAAGGTCTCGGCATTCTATATTCATTAGAAAAGAGTGCGGGACGATTGGTCGCACGGCTCACTCGTGTATAAATTGTCGTGAATGGTATCCAATGAAAAATACACGTGTTATATATGCAGAAAATTCAAGACTCACAATTCTTTGTGCATCTACATAAAACAAATTACCTAATTAGTAGTTCTATTTCCGTAGAAAATGTGAACAAATATAAAAATACAATATTTATTAAATATTTTAATTAAATTGAATTTAATTGATTATTGTATTCTTATACAAAACATCAAAGATATTTTTAGAAACAAAAGCGTGTTAAAAAGCTCAAAAAGGTGCACTGCAACATTGAAATTGAACATTGTTTAAACGTACCAAAAATACATATCATTCTCCATGGTTATGTATGCAAACTGTTATCGTTTCACATTATTATCAAAACAGCTAATTAAAAAAGTTGATACCGAAACAGTTAAATATCACAAAATATTTGAAATATGCGCAAATGTGTTGTACATTGGTTAGTACACATAACAAAGGCTGAGAATGCGTTAACACCTGAAAAAGATTTTGACCTCGGTAACACTAACTTTTCTTAAGCAAATCTACTACGGTACAACAGATTAGATATGATTAAATACCTTAGTGTAGAGTTCAGTGGTTGTCATGATCCTAATTGTAGAATATCTGCATTAGACTTCGAAATTATTCGCGTACTTTTTTCTTTCACAAACACCGACACTTTTTTACTTTTTGTACTGACGATCGGTTTAAAACAAAAAGCATTGTATCCTCGTGTGACAACAAAACCGGTTTATCACATTTTAATCACTGGATCGAAAACAGTGTGTTGACATTTGCAAGAGAAAGATTAAAGTTTTCACTGATAAAACTCCGTATTTTCCACTCACACTAGCGCAGTTTGAATCGCGAGCATAGCGCACTTACTGCAAATGCCATGTGTGAAAGTAAAGATCGCAGATAGACGGCAAGTAGAGTTAGAGAAGGAAAAAAAGAAAAAAAGGATAAAGTAATCTTTCCATACAACACTTTGAAGAAGCTAACTGTACGATCTAGTCGGAAACTATAAATTTTCAAATAAATAAGAAAACTGTTTCCCAGCAGTAACCTACAGTTACCAAAAGAAACTATATTTTCAGATATCATCAACAGAGAACGCCACAAGTTTATACAGCATGATTTATTTTTTAAAAATAAAAATCTTACCAAGAACATTATTTCTGCACCTACATATGTAAACATCAATTAGTTGAAAATTAAAAAGTATTTAACAGAAACAATATATTAATGCAAATTTTATTCTATCCGCAGAATATTTTGTATTAATCCTGGATTTCTTCAAAAGAATGTGTCGTGTGAAATTATCACTTAAAAGCTTTTGAATTACTCCTTTTTCTTTTAAAACTTAAAATCAACTTTTTAATATGTTTGCAATTAATGTGCTCTTTTATTGTTGAAAAAATGAAGATTTTTGGTGGATCGAAGAAGCAGATGCAGAAATGGATTAAGGATCGACGATTACGGTCTGAGGACGATGCATTCTTTTGATGGATAGTTTGCAAAAATGGCAATCTCTAACATTTACCGATGCAGATAATTCATTTTCGAGATATTAAAAGGACCACGTTATTCTAAGGGCCAAGTATAAAATACCACAGTAGATCATGTGGGGAGAAGGGAGTTAAAAAATGGCTAAAATAGATCCCTATGGTTTATGGACAACCCCTAGTCATTATTTTAAGTTTATTTAAACAACACTCTAGTAGTAGTCGGAAAAACAGTAGTGGCTTTGAATCCATTATAGAAACGCCCTTATTATCGGGATGAATAAATTTCAGCAGTTCTCTATATCCAAAGCCACCGCGTCCTTGAGCCCTTACAACAAAAAGGTTATTAATTTTAGTTCAAAAAAGTTTTAATTTTGTTATGAAAATTATACAAATGTGCAGTATATGCTAAGTATATGAATATATTTCAGGTTTTATAAAGCATTATAAAGATTTCGGTTTTCTTTAAAATAGAAAGTTTTACCTTCACTATCCCAATCGTCCATATTTTTTACTATAGTTGGGTACTGGCAATGCTTTAAAGTTTTATTAACTCTTCGTCATTCCGTTCATTTAATTTTAACCTAAACCATGAATAAGTTTTTAATCTCTATTATGCTCTTTTAACAGTACGAATCTTTCGGTAATTGAAAATCTATATACGAAAAATAAATAAATTCTATATTGTCTGGCATTAGTTATAGGTTCATCACTGCTGCTTTGTACGTACATATGCAGATTTCTTTTTCTTCTCCCTAATATTAGAAAAATCAGGAAAAACGTCCATCTAGTTTGCTATAGTAGCAAAAATGATTTGTGTGAAATTTAATAGGTTCTGCGGCTCTTCAATTCATTTACAATAAATTTCAGATTTTGTGTTAATGTATTTGGATGTTGAATGTAGGATTTTACATCATTTTGCTCATAACATTATTAAGATTAAATATGTAGTAACAAATTTATAATCTGACGGGCGATTTTTGCAATTTTTATATGCTTTCCTAAGATCTTAGATAATCTAGGGCATACATTTTTATGTTTTGGGACCTTGACCTATAGCGGTCTCTGTCCCTTCCATTAGTTACAGTTGTTATCAGCAATATTGTTCGAGGTTGAAATAACTGCAGAAATTGATTCTATCCCTTTTACGTATGTCAACAGAATCGCCCCTAGTTAAATTACTTTTCCAAACCATTGCAGTGTTCAAACATTATTTCTTTTTCTAACCGATGCTACGTGACGGTGTTAAATTTCTGTTTATTATTGATATTATTAAACTTATGGGGGAATATTATTGCAGTTGTTTTCTTTGGAATTTACAATAACAAATATTTTTTAGATTTGAGGTAAAAATAGTAATGTTATGTAAATTGCATTGTAATTTTACTAGCCAATAAAAACAAGCATAAATTTCAATTAATTAATTTAAATTAATTAATGGTGCCCTTCGTTACATTTGTCGACCCGATGAAAATTTGTTTCGCTGGATAGTCAGACCATTTATAATTAATAAATTAATCGGCAAAGATTTAAATGACGCCGCTATTCCTAGGATTCTGTGATAACTTCGGTGGTCGAGTCTTAGATTTCTCCCTGCCCGCATACATTTGGGGTTTTGTCAAAATACGTGTTAGCTGTGACAGAAATAAAAAGTAGGGAAAGAGCGAATATAAAGACAAGAAACAAAAAACTAGAAGAAGTGGCTGATTTTAGATACCTAGGAAGTCAGATAAGTGAGGATGGAAGGAGTAGTAGAGATATAAAGCAGAGGAGTTTAGGGAAATGCGAAGTTTAGCTCAGGATAGGAAAGAGTGGAGGTGCGTGTCCAACCAGTCTTAGGACTGATGACCTTATGATGATGATGATGATAAATTCTTTCCCTTATGCGAATGTAACTTATCAAAGCCAAAATGGGACAAATAAAGCTTCTTTATTTAGTAAAACCAAACGTCAATGTTTCGCCCTAAATTATCGGTCTTTTTCAAAGCTAAATCAGTAAAGATCTATATATTAATCTTTTCTAACTTTTAAAAAGCAGTCTTGATAAGGCCCGATAATTTCTGTACAATATACAGTCTTTATAAAATGCGACTCACAACACAATAAGGTATTTACAATAATAAAATGACAACTAACTATAAACACCAAAAGTGACAGTTAACCTTTGGAAAAGTGGAGCACACCTTCGATTCAATCCTACTTCTATGTATGTGTGTCGATTTTTCATTCATGTTTTAGTTATTTACACAAGCAAACTGTAATAGGTATTAAAATATAAACAACATACAGGTCAATGAATTTGTCTGTGTCATTAGTAAGTATCACCATTACCGACAATATTAAACAATATACACGTATATGGTTTACGGAAATTAAACGATCAAAGTACTTTTTTGTTCTATAGCTGGGTCAGTTCAAGAAAAATATTCTAATACATACATATAGTGTTCAGGAAATAAAGAATTTTTCCAAAAATTGGTTTGCTAAATTCTGGCTTCTTCGGATGACTTCCAACTTTAAACTGAAGTCGAACATTAAACATTAAACGATCTAAAAATGTTCAAAACTATCGGGTTGTTCGGAAAGTCACTTCGTTTTTTTTTGTGGAAATGAAAGACAATTTTCGTATACTAAACAAATACTTTATTAAATTATATATTGACCGTTCTGGTCCAACACCTTTTGCCATCTTTCTGGTAGTAGCATAATTCCACGCTCATAAAATTTTTGGTCTTTGCTGGCAAAAAACTGATCGAGGAGGTTTTTGACCTCCTCATTTGAGGTGAAGGTTTTACCGTCTAAAAAATTTTGGAGTGACCGGAACAAATAATAATCCGATGGTGCCAGGTCTGGAGAATATGGTGGGTGTAGCATTGTATCCCATTCAAGCTGTAAAAGCTTTTGGCGAGTGACCAAACTTGTGTGAGGTCTCGCGTTGTCTTGGTGAAACACTACACCTTTCCTGTTGATTAGTTCTGACCTTTTCTGTTGAAGTGCATCATTCAGTTTGTCCAGCTGATGACAGTAGACTTCCGAATTAATCGTTGTGTTATCCGGTAAAAGCTAAAAAAAAACGATTCCTTTAAAATCCCACCAAACAGACAGCATCACCTTTTTTTGGTGAATATCGGCTTTGGAAATGGTTTGAGCCGGTTCATCTTTTTTGCTCCATGACCTCTTGCGTTTGACGTTGTTGTATACAACCCATTTTTCGTCCCCAGTGATGATGCGCTTCAAAAACGGATCATTTTCGTGACGTTTGAGAAGCGAATCGCAGACGTCAATGCGGCGACACAGATTTCTCTCTGTGAGAACATGGGGAACCCATACATCGAGCTTCGAGGATAATCCCAGGCCTTTCAAGTGGTCATAAACTGTTGAATTTGATAAATTTAACCTCAATCCGATCTCACGTGTTGTTATTCGCCGGTTCACATCAACTAATGCCTTTATCGCGTCTTTATCAGCTTCAACCGGCCTTCCCGAACGTGGTGCATCTTCGACATCAAAATTGCCGGATCGAAATTTAGCGAACCAGTTCTGGCACTGGCGTACTGTCAACACACCTTCTCCATACACATCAGTCAATTTCTTTCTGGCTTGAACAGCATTTTTACCCTTTCTGTAGTAAAACAGTAAGATATGTCGAAAATACTGCTTATCGCTCTCCATATTTAAAAGGGCACCAACCAAAAACTACTGCGTAGAATTAATTGGAATTTTTCACACACAAGCCTTGCTATATGAGCTCTCAAAGCATATAAAAATTAAATTATACGGCTTAAATGTGAAGTTGGGTGCAAAAGAATACAATTAAACCCTCTGTCGGGAAAAAACGAAATGACTTTCCGAACAACCCTATACTATAAATTCTAGTTAGGGATACAGATTAGTTTACGTGTTGTTTCTATAAGTTCATAAAAATTTAACATTTTTTTTTGAAATGCAGTCTATCGTACTAAATGTGGGTTTTTAATATTTTATGTACCTACTGTTTGATATTCAGTAACCGTATTTTAAAGTTATTATCTCTTCAACTTATGCAAAACGTGTATGTACCTACTCAAAATAACCATAATTTTGTGGACGAATTTAAAATTATAAATTTTAATAAAAACGGGGACGAAATATTAAATTTAGTATTAGTCGAACTTCTGAAAGTCGAAAGTAAAGACTAAGAAACCCAAATTTGTGAAAATTAAAACATAAATTTTATTTCAGTTGTGTATTTCCCAAGAATATTAATATAAATTTGAATGAAGGTAATGATGCATGAGAAAATTTTGGTCTTTCGAAAATGCCAAGATCGTCTTTATACTAACAAGACCAATACCAAGACCACACGTACTATACCAAGACTAAAACCAAGACCGAATATAAAAGACCAAGACCAAATACGTAAATTATTACTTCCGGTGGATTTAAGCATGACTTAAACTGTTAAACCATTTGAAGCAACTTTAATATACTCATTTCCCGAAACAATACATTTTTGTATTTGAAATTTTCAGTTTGCTTTACTAAATTTTAACATTAAATCCATATAAAAAAATTAACTTGACCACTGTTTGAAAAAAGAGAGATCTACAAGGATATCCTCGGACTAAGTATTCTTTGTTCCTATGTCTGGATAACGGACGGTTGAAGTATAGCGACACACTAATTTTTTTTTATATTTTTTACCTCTTTCAAGTACTTTGTACTACTACTTGTTCGCTGAGAGGTCAATTTATGAGTTGGAGAAAGGGTAAATTTATACATTGGAGGAAGGGTAAATTCTCTAGTTTTCATAACTCTCCCAACTATTTTCAGTATTTAAGACAATTATTGTCAGTGTCAGTAAATAGAAATATTTTTTATTAGAAGAATTATCAAAATAAATGTATCAGATTAAATCGACAAGACCATCATCATAAGGTTGTCAATCCTAAGACTGGCTGGATACGCACCACCACTTTTTCTAATCCTAAGGTAATCTTCGCGTTTCCCTAAAACTAGAGCTGTTTGTAAACAGTAATCTAATCTAGGTCTACATTTACGCTCTTCACGTCTGAGAAGGTGTCCTACCAACTTATCTCGCCTATTTCTTAGAGTCCTCCGTTCTCCTATTCTTTCTAATACCCCCTCATATTTCTAACCTTCTGCATCGGTATCCAATCTTTTTAGAATTTCTAAATTAACCGTTCGCGAGCATGTAGGTGACTTCTTTTCGTTCAAAGCGACTCGATCCTACATTTTCCTCTGTTTTATATCTCTACTGCTCCTTCCATTCTGAGTTAGATACAGAAAATCGACCACTTTTTTCAATTTTACGTCTCCTATCTTTATATTTGTTCTTTCCATACTTTTTCCTCCCTTGCATACTAGCGTTTCTGTTTTACTCTTATTTATTTTCATAGAATACTGTTTTGTCAATACTGTTTCCATTTTATTTAAGGATGTTTAGGAGGTATGTCAGAATGCTACGAGACAAATAAAAATTTGGATGAACGTTCCTCATTCAATTCTAAAACTCCTGTAAAAATTACAAATCGATTCACTAAACCGTTAAAAAGTTATTGAAATTTTAAAAAATTGTAATTTTACACGTCATTTTATGGAGATTCGTTAACCGAACAGATTAAATTTATTTTTATTAACAGAAAAAAAGCTACCAGAAATTTCAAACTTTTATAATAAGTAACTTGAACTCTGGAGAATCACTTTAGCGTAAGGTTATTCAAATTCACTAAATGGTTATCGAGGAAAAAATGAAAAATTAGCTGAAAATCTCGTTTTTACTTGATAATATAATGATAATATTTATAATTGTCTGAAATAAATGCAATTTTAAAGTTTTAATTATTATTTAAACATATTAAAAAGTTTTACGCTCATTATTAATAGAGATTGAAACTAAATATTTTTTTGTTTCGAAGTTGAAATCAAAGCATATTCACTGCCAAAAGTCAGTTAAAAAATTTCCATATTATTCGTTATTTCTTAAGTTTTTGGTTATATTCCAAATTTTCTCTTAAACCGTATACTTTTTCTTGTGTATAGATAGTATTTATTTACCTCATGATATGTTTCAAAACCTAATTAATCACGAATTTCTAATTTTATGTATTCTTGTCTCCGATTGTACCTCCAAAACATCCTTAAAGCTATCTCTAACTCCTCCTTGCTAGATACTAATACTACTATATAATCTGCAAATCTAGGCATACTAATCTTTTGCCCCTGTATATCTATCCATAAAGTTGTCCTGTCTTTAATGATATTTATCACGTTTTCGATATGTAGATTAAAAAGTATCGGTTACAGTGTTCATCTTTGTCAGATTCTCTTCCTAATATTTACTCATTAGCTCAAAGTCTGTAACTGCCCCATGGATACATACGTTACATTAAAAAAGAGGTAAAAGCTTATGTATATAACTTTTAAAACAATGTAGCTGAGCATCATCACGTGTTGTTTGAACTAATCAAACAATCAACCAACATCTTCAAGAATTTTAACAAAGTGTGTACTTGAGATGAAAACGAGACAGGTAAGCAAATTGCTAGGAATGTAAATATACCGTAGATAATTCTATCGTTGTTCGCATTCACTCAGTTCCCGTAAGGACTGAAGGAATATTAAAAATATTCTGAATTCAGAAGCAGTTTTATTAAGGAATTACTGCATTTTTACATCACAGGTCAGCGCATGAACGCCGCGGCAGGTCATCGTACTTTTAATGCCCGGTGTAGTTTCGAATACGCAACGCTTTGGACCAGGCACACTGATAAAACTCTACACTTGCTTGAAAAATATGAACTTTGAAAACATTCAATACTTCAACAAAAATAGAATAAAGTTCATTTTTAGAAAAAACACAAAAACCTACATGTACAAACTTAAATTAAAAAATAGAAAATAATATTTTAATTGTTTCAAATCAAAGTGCATTACAGAACAATCGACAAAATCATTGATACTTATATGCATTTACAATTTTTAATCAGTTATTTTTGGAGTCGGTGCCAGCCAAAGCAAAAATAATTTTAATAGATACCTAATTGATTAATCAATTAATACATGAATGCGAAAGTAGAGATTAGATAAGAGAAAAGTTTGATGTAAAGGCAGAACAATTTACTGTCCTTCTTGACAGGCAGCGACTCCAAAAATAAGTGATTATAAATTGTAAATATATGTAAGGATCAATGATTTTATCGATAGTTCTGTATTGCACTTGCTTTGAAGCAATTAAAATATTATTTTCTATTTTATACTTTTTAGTTTAGGTTTGTACAAGTAGGTATATTTTTCAAGAAGGTTTTTGTTTTTTCTTTAAAAATTAGCTTTCTTTTTCAAATTTTAGTGTGTATATATTTTTTGTTTTTGTTGATTTTTTCAAAAAGTACTGAATCAATTTCGTTAAAATTTATACGGGACCACCTCTGAAGTATGACCTACCAAGCGTAAAAAGAATCATCAAAATCAATTCATAATTGGCGGAGTGATCGTGCAATAAACATAAAAAAAAGCATACAGTTGAATTGAGAACCTCCCCTCTTTTTTTGAAGTCGGTTAAAAATAGAATCTAGCCAGAACATGTAAATGAGCCAGTCAACCACGAAATTTTGGCAAATAAGTTAAGGCGACACAAATCAAATTTGAATTAAAATTTAATAAAAAAACATCCTTTTGTATTTACTTCGAAATTCAAAGTATTTGAAGTAAAATATTTTCAAAATTGATGCTTACAAAAAAATATCCTGATATAGTTCACATATTCGGCTTTAACGATAATAGTCCAGCTGAATCAGCTGAAAAATTGTCATTTTTTTCAGGAAAGATTGGAATAATAGACCAAATTTAGCAAAAAATTACGCATATATAATTAATAAACTTTAATAAACCCAAAAAGTTTACAAACAAGTAACTAAAATCATGAACGTTAAATAATGAAAAAATATAATTTTAATAACTGAATATGATAGTAGTACACTTCATGCATGTTCTCAGTGAGCATAGATCATAATTGCATTTAGTAACATTACGAAATTAATAATTGTTTTTTATTAACAATTGTTGCTCATCTATTTATTCGATGGGAACAAAATTTTCGCATGATTAATAACTATAAAAAGGCATCTTTTTCCAAAATTTCAACGTAATTTCTATCTTAAAAGTAGACATAAAAGAAATCGCTTTTTCTCTACAAATCTTCATTTATTAAAGAAAATTTATCACATTAAAAAATCGGACCCCATTGCCGTTATCGAAAAAGTGATTTTATACAACGTTCTCGATTATCATTATTCGATTAAATCATTAGAAAGCAAGTTATAGGAGAAAAATGAAAAAAACACCTTAAATTGTTTATAAATAAAGTTCCTCACAGTTGTCAGCGCGCGCACATTAATTACTAGCTCGTGTTGATGTCCTAAATACGTGTCAAAGATCATCGAAAGTACAATAATTTGATCAATAGTCCTGGATAGGATCATCATGATAAAACGAGTTTCTAATTTTCTAAGTTAAACATACATTTTGCGTTGAATGGCAGTGATCTTTATAGAGATAAAAAGGATTTTTTTTCTGTTCTGCAAGAACGGTATTTTTTTGTGGATAAAAGGTATCCTATGTTCATTTCTAAATCCCTGACAATGTGTGTAGAAAATTTCATGATGATCGATTGAGTAGTTAAGATGTGAAATGGTAATAAACAAACGAACAAACTCAAATTTACAGTCTATTCCAAATTTTTCCACCTAAGAGTCTAACTTACCTAGACTATAAATTATTTCCTTTATTAACCCAAAAAACAAATTCTTAAAAACTGTGATTGAGAATACTCAGTAACTGAAAACCGTATTCTAATTAATTAAATACAAAATTCCACACAAACATTTTCAATTTTTCTGATCGTAGAGAAGTCAACAGAAATAATTATATGGACAAAAAAGTTCGTAGTGAGTATAAAAAAATATAATTGTATTAATTTCTTGACAGTAATCTGATCACGTTCAAAGTACGAAGTAATACACTTAATCCAATTTTTTCCCCTCTTTACTTTTTTTTTATTATAGATAGTATTTATTTACCTCATGATATGTTTCAAAACCTAATTAATCACGAATTTCTAATTTTATGTATTCTTGTCTCCGATTGTACCTCCAAAACATCCTTAAAGCTATCTCTAACTCCTCCTTGCTAGATACTAATACTACTATATAATCTGCAAATCTAGGCATACTAATCTTTTGCCCCTGTATATCTATCCATAAAGTTGTCCTGTCTTTAATGATATTTATCACGTTTTCGATATGTAGATTAAAAAGTATCGGTTACAGTGTTCATCTTTGTCAGATTCTCTTCCTAATATTTACTCATTAGCTCAAAGTCTGTAACTGCCCCATGGATACATACGTTACATTAAAAAAGAGGTAAAAGCTTATGTATATAACTTTTAAAACAATGTAGCTGAGCATCATCACGTGTTGTTTGAACTAATCAAACAATCAACCAACATCTTCAAGAATTTTAACAAAGTGTGTACTTGAGATGAAAACGAGACAGGTAAGCAAATTGCTAGGAATGTAAATATACCGTAGATAATTCTATCGTTGTTCGCATTCACTCAGTTCCCGTAAGGACTGAAGGAATATTAAAAATATTCTGAATTCAGAAGCAGTTTTATTAAGGAATTACTGCATTTTTACATCACAGGTCAGCGCATGAACGCCGCGGCAGGTCATCGTACTTTTAATGCCCGGTGTAGTTTCGAATACGCAACGCTTTGGACCAGGCACACTGATAAAACTCTACACTTGCTTGAAAAATATGAACTTTGAAAACATTCAATACTTCAACAAAAATAGAATAAAGTTCATTTTTAGAAAAAACACAAAAACCTACATGTACAAACTTAAATTAAAAAATAGAAAATAATATTTTAATTGTTTCAAATCAAAGTGCATTACAGAACAATCGACAAAATCATTGATACTTATATGCATTTACAATTTTTAATCAGTTATTTTTGGAGTCGGTGCCAGCCAAAGCAAAAATAATTTTAATAGATACCTAATTGATTAATCAATTAATACATGAATGCGAAAGTAGAGATTAGATAAGAGAAAAGTTTGATGTAAAGGCAGAACAATTTACTGTCCTTCTTGACAGGCAGCGACTCCAAAAATAAGTGATTATAAATTGTAAATATATGTAAGGATCAATGATTTTATCGATAGTTCTGTATTGCACTTGCTTTGAAGCAATTAAAATATTATTTTCTATTTTATACTTTTTAGTTTAGGTTTGTACAAGTAGGTATATTTTTCAAGAAGGTTTTTGTTTTTTCTTTAAAAATTAGCTTTCTTTTTCAAATTTTAGTGTGTATATATTTTTTGTTTTTGTTGATTTTTTCAAAAAGTACTGAATCAATTTCGTTAAAATTTATACGGGACCACCTCTGAAGTATGACCTACCAAGCGTAAAAAGAATCATCAAAATCAATTCATAATTGGCGGAGTGATCGTGCAATAAACATAAAAAAAAGCATACAGTTGAATTGAGAACCTCCCCTCTTTTTTTGAAGTCGGTTAAAAATAGAATCTAGCCAGAACATGTAAATGAGCCAGTCAACCACGAAATTTTGGCAAATAAGTTAAGGCGACACAAATCAAATTTGAATTAAAATTTAATAAAAAAACATCCTTTTGTATTTACTTCGAAATTCAAAGTATTTGAAGTAAAATATTTTCAAAATTGATGCTTACAAAAAAATATCCTGATATAGTTCACATATTCGGCTTTAACGATAATAGTCCATAATTGTCATTTTTTTCAGGAAAGATTGGAATAATAGACCAAATTTAGCAAAAAATTACGCATATATAATTAATAAACTTTAATAAACCCAAAAAGTTTACAAACAAGTAACTAAAATCATGAACGTTAAATAATGAAAAAATATAATTTTAATAACTGAATATGATAGTAGTACACTTCTTGCATGTTCTCAGTGAGCATAGATCATAATTGCATTTAGTAACATTACGAAATTAATAATTGTTTTTTATTAACAATTGTTGCTCATCTATTTATTCGATTGGAACAAAATTTTCGCATGATTAATAACTATAAAAAGGCATCTTTTTCCAAAATTTCAACGTAATTTCTATCTTAAAAGTAGACATAAAAGAAATCGCTTTTTCTCTACAAATCTTCATTTATTAAAGAAAATTTATCACATTAAAAAATCGGACCCCATTGCCGTTATCGAAAAAGTGATTTTATACAACGTTCTCGATTATCATTATTCGATTAAATCATTAGAAAGCAAGTTATAGGAGAAAAATGAAAAAAACACCTTAAATTGTTTATAAATAAAGTTCCTCACAGTTGTCAGCGCGCGCACATTAATTACTAGCTCGTGTTGATGTCCTAAATACGTGTCAAAGATCATCGAAAGTACAATAATTTGATCAATAGTCCTGGATAGGATCATCATGATAAAACGAGTTTCTAATTTTCTAAGTTAAACATACATTTTGCGTTGAATGGCAGTGATCTTTATAGAGATAAAAAGGATTTTTTTTCTGTTCTGCAAGAACGGTATTTTTTTTGTGGATAAAAGGTATCCTATGTTCATTTCTAAATCCCTGACAATGTGTGTAGAAAATTTCATGATGATCGATTGAGTAGTTAAGATGTGAAATGGTAATAAACAAACGAACAAACTCAAATTTACAGTCTATTCCAAATTTTTCCACCTAAGAGTCTAACTTACCTAGACTATAAATTATTTCCTTTATTAACCCAAAAAACAAATTCTTAAAAACTGTGATTGAGAATACTCAGTAACTGAAAACCGTATTCTAATTAATTAAATACAAAATTCCACACAAACATTTTCAATTTTTCTGATCGTAGAGAAGTCAACAGAAATAATTATATGGACAAAAAAGTTCGTAGTGAGTATAAAAAAATATAATTGTATTAATTTCTTGACAGTAATCTGATCACGTTCAAAGTACGAAGTAATACACTTAATCCAATTTTTTCCCCTCTTTAAAACAATGCACCATGTTAAATTTTTGTTTGTTAATAATATAAATCTTTACAGAGGTGTAAAAAAATGTGAACAATATTCATTTACGTCAAGCGGAACCTTTTGCAATACAAGAATGGTGTGAAATATGTATTTATATGTAATACAATACTGATCAATTAGGAATTTGGATCACTAATTTAACTTATTTCTCAACATTGCAATGATCATATATATGGACCGGTTGATGTTTGTTTATAACAGAAACTTCAGGATTTTCTACTTCAGTAATCAATATCACAACTTTTGAATTATAGCAATAGTCCCTGAAGTAAATAGATGAATTTTATCAAATCAGAAATAAAAATAAGCATTGTACGTAAGATACAAAAAAAAATAGCATGACCAGTTACCTCCAAATAGTACAGACTAGGCCACGAACAAGAAGTCGGCTTTCAGTGCTTACAGACAGTGAAGTTACCGAAAAATCTCAATGTGTAGGTTAGGAAGCCGATGAAATGACGAATAAATGTCAGGAATATCTTTCTTTCTATAAGCCCAATATACAATATACTCATTAACAAGATCAATCTCGAGAGCTTTTTTTTATGGCGATGACCACTTTTTTGGAATAGTACAATTCTGTTTTTTTTTACACATTAACTCTCAAATCATTAGATTGAAAATACCCTTAGAGATATTTAACTAGTGTTGCCCAAACGCAAGAACAAGACGAGACTTAGCCAGTCTTGGTCTTGGTCTTGCGCCAATACACCTGGTCTTGGTCTTGGTCTTGGTCTTGCGCTCCCAGTCTTGGTCTTGGTCTTGGTCTTGCAGCAAGAGTCTTGCAAGTCTTGCAATTACCTATTAGTCTATTACTATTTATTAAAGTTTACTTTAAATCCTAGAAAAACGTATTAGAATTGGAACATTGTGAGCTTGAATGAATATAGCCATAGTAAAGATCAAGCAGATTAATAAATAACTGAAGATTTGATAAGAAATTCGAAAAATCAACTGACCTATATGTCGTTTTCCATGGAAGTAACTGTTTCTTAATAAACATTTATGATCCTTGCTTTCTACCGCGCCGCCTCGCCACGTGCCGGCTCTATGATAAGGATGCCGCCGCAAATCAAACAATAATATAAAGCGTGTAAAAAAATTCGAAATTATTTTGCATGAGTATACCTACACCCTATGGCGGCAATCAAATAGTGTCAAATGTTATGATTTCGGCGTGGCGGCAACGATTGTTTTAGATTTCAAAAGAAGCCGCCGGCGCGTGTATCATAACCATGTACTTCCGAAAAGCGGCAAATTTCTTTGAGAAGTAAGTACAAAACCTTTGATGCCGCATTATCAAAGTGCCGATGGTTAAAACATAACTATGCATGCACTCAGTTTGATTTTAATAATTTTTTTATTCGCTATGTTTATGGTATTAGTCGTAATGCGCATAGGTCCAGTTTTTCATATTCTTTGATACAGTTTTTTGCGTCTCATAGAATTCCTAAGCGTACCTACCTATACACCGAACTGTTACACCTAACTACTCAGTGAAATAGCGCTAAGTCCTAGCTGCAAGACGCAAGAGTCTTGCAGGCTATGTCTTGTTCTTGCTCAAGTCTTGCACGGTCAGTCTTGGTCTTGGTCTTGCTAAAAATACGCGGTCTTGTTCTTGGTCTTGGTCTTGCAAAAACGCAAGAACAAGACCAAGACTGCAAGACCAAGACTGAATTTGGGCAACACTATATTTAACTATTCTTCTGGGGTAAGATAAGGAAAACGAAAGGAATATCATATGCAATCGACAAAGACTAATAAAATAATCTCCACTAGTTGATTTAAGCACACCCTTCCGATTCCTTTATTAATTAGGAATTATTCTACAACACCAGCAATAAATAGGGCAAACAAGAGAGGGATAAAAATTGAAAATGGTCTTCTAAGGACAAAGCTTTTCCTAGCCCAACATTTTTTATGTCACATAAATTGCAAACATGACAAGTAATAGGTTTATTTAATGTCATTTAAACATAGCATTAGAAACACATATAGCTAGCTACTCATTTTTAATTTATTTCAGGATATTTTTGTCGTCGAATACTGGGGATCTAATTTCGATTTATCTTTCGTCACCTATTTCGTAGAAAGGATCGACTCTTCTGTATTTTCACAGGTTTCCTCATTACAATGACAACAAACCAGCCCCTGATTTTATTCGAGAGGAGTTTGTCCGCCATTTTTCCATTTGCATGAAATGAATTTAAGCAGAATCCAAGGATTCCATTTGTTGACGCCTTTTATGGGATATGCACTTATATACTTAAAGAAAATTTATCACATTAAAAAATCGGACCCCATTGCCGTTATCGAAAAAGTGATTTTATACAACGTTCTCGATTATCATTATTCGATTAAATCATTAGAAAGCAAGTTATAGGAGAAAAATGAAAAAAACACCTTAAATTGTTTATAAATAAAGTTCCTCACAGTTGTCAGCGCGCGCACATTAATTACTAGCTCGTGTTGATGTCCTAAATACGTGTCAAAGATCATCGAAAGTACAATAATTTGATCAATAGTCCTGGATAGNTTTAAGTCTGTAATATCTTCGAAAATATTCATTTAAATTACATGCTGTAAAGAGCCATATTGATCTATATTAAATGCACAATGTATTTAAAAGTACTTAATTGGATAAGGATTAATGCTGTATTGCTTAAAATCACTTCGTAAATAAGCCATTATTTCTCATAAAAAGTAAAGGATTAAAATGGTTATTGTGGGTTATCTCTAAGAAATAGACATATACCATCGCGGACTTTTTTGCAGACCTTTTTAAGATGTAGAATACTGTGGTACATTATTTTGATCTATCTCGTAGGGTTCAGCCAGCGTTTGCAATGTAAGCGCAAAAAAATGTGTTTATTTACGACATCACATTAGAATCTCTAAAATTATCAGTGTTTCTCTACTATATTATGCATGTATTATACATATAAACCTTCCTCTTGAATCCCTCTATCTATTTAAAAAAGCCGCATTAAAATCCGTTGCGTAGTTTTAAAGATTTAAGCATACATAGGGACAGACAGGGGGAAGCGACTTTGTTTTATACTATATAGTGATAGTGATGACATGCCACAACTAGGGATTCACAAACTTATATTTTTATAATTTTCGACTTTTTTTACGCATAAATAACGCTAAATTGTATCCGCATGTCCCAAAAGAATCTGTACAAACAAATGATTTCCAATAAAACTACTTAAAAAGTAGCTTATGGTTTGCAATTTCAAATAATATACGAATATAATTAAACGACTGCTGTGTATTCAGCATAAATACTTAACTTTAAATAGAAATATCCACAACACAACATATATAGTATACACCAATACTTATGCAATTTCGAATCATTCTAAAAGTAACTTGATACCATTTTATCAGTACGAAAAAAATCTACTAATAGTAAATAATATAAATTCATCAATTTACAATCCGATCAGCTAGAAAAAAGATCGCTCCGATTATTATCTTATTTCGAATCATTCTAAAAGTAACTTGATACCATTTTATCAGTACGAAAAAAATCTACTAATGGTAAATAATATAAATTCATCAATTTACAATCCGATCAGCTAGAAAAAAGATCGCTCCGATTATTATCTTATTTTAAAAGTATTTATGAACGAACCTCAAGACAGTTGACCTAATTGGGAATATTTATTGCACAAGATTGGGGCACATTATGAGAAAACTTGTTTACTGTCCGTAGTTCAACTGTATTTATAGCAAAATAGTGTGTTACATTAAAAAGAAAAAAACAACACTGCGGCGGCACATATAAATATAAGTGAGCTTCACAGTATGTACCTTGTTACAGCTAAAACAAAGGGACACAAGATGATTACAATTTTTGATTAGGCAAGGATCGATATGGAATTTGGGTCTATTCCAGATTTGTTTCTAATAATTAATATGTGTATACAATAAATAAAAATATAAATATAGTAGCATCGAGTTTTTTATGGTGCACTACGGTAATTGCATTCCGATATCTGTGAAAGTGTGCGAGATACGGTCGTTAAAAGTGATCGACATAGGGCAGTTTCATATTTCAATTGCTCAAAAATGTTTGGAATTTTCTATAATTCTCGAAATGTTTTTTGTTTGGTGAGTTTGTAGGTCTGATCCGACGGGACATGAAGCTTGATGAAACTCTTGTACAAACTAGAGTGGGTGGATCGGCTTGCGAGTTTCGATGATTTAGGGAGCCGGACCATAGGTTCAACCATTATGGGGGGTTCTTAAAGAGAAACCAGACTAAGACAAGTCTCTGAAAGAGGACAGCACTCAGGATAGAAGAGATCACGAGGATCAGTATGGCACTCTGATGCACAATACTGCGATTTCAATAATTAAGAAGCACTTACTTTTGTTAAGCATAGAGAGGATTGACCGTTGGTTGACGACTTGGTGATTTAAACAAATCTCTAAATAGCTTACGCCCATTTTGTGTTTTAAAAAATATTTTTTTTAAGGAAACTGGAAAATAACTACAGGCGACGTAGTAAACAGTATATGTCATATGTAGAAATTTACCATTGACTATATTCATTAAAGTTTAGCAAATCCTTTTCAATTAAGGATATTGACTTGTCAAACTAAATTCATAGATTACTAGTCTACATATACTTACTAGAACTGAGGCTCGGTATTGTATTCGAATTATTTAAGTATTTAAATATTTGACATCACAATTCAAATAAGTACTTTAAAATTAAATA
>NW_020438903.1:55437-58989 GCF_000699045.2 Agrilus planipennis | reverse complement strand
TGGATACTCAAACGACAATTTAAATGTAACGTTGCGATTTTGTGATCACGTACTTCTGAAATTACTTTATTACAAGCTCCAATTTTATTATCATGTTTTAATTCAACCCAAAAATTTCAATATCTGTAATTCATATACTTTGAAAAAAAAATGAAATTTAAATATTCACATAGATATTCAAATATTGAAGCATCCAAATTTTTGAATATTCAAAATCTAAAAATCTGGATACTCAAATGCCTATTTAAATGTAATATTGAGATTCTGTGGTTGACATACATGTTTCTAGAATTAAGTTAGTAAATGCTTACATGTAGTTTCTTCAATTTTATCACCGCATGTTTGTTTTCGAATAAAAATTAATGCAATATTCTTAATTTTTTTAATATTGAGTATTCAAATCATCAAATACTTACCTCGCAAGATTAAAGTATTCAAACATTTGATTCAGTATTTGGGTACTTATCAAATATTCGATTTATTGAATATTTGACTGTTTAAATACTTGTAGACTTACAAATATTCAAATATTGGATACATTGGATATTCAAATCTAATTATAAACGAATGTCTATCAATATTTAAATATGAAAAATTCCTACCCCTAAACAGAAGATTAAGTTCGTAGTCAGTTAATTTACAACACTCTCACACTTTTCTTAGAGAATATTTTCGGGATTCATCATCCACAATTTTCTTCACCCATCGGCTGAGGACAATGGACAATACACCACTAAAAAATTTTTGGGCGGTCATAGACCAGAAGCATTAATTTCTACTGTTTATTAACTATTTAATGTTTTATGATATTGGAATGCCCAAGATTAGCGTTTCCTGCATTATGAACCATGCAACTTAGCAATACTATTGCCGTACACCCAAACGCCCCAATTATAATGTTTACGTTTCGGTTAAATTCATCATTTTAGGAATTTAGTCATCGGTCATAAAACAAGGAGCTGCTGCTTGGTATTTGGCTAACGTAAGTGACAGTTTCGTTTACCGTTTGTTATGTTGATTTCGTGAGTAGGTAGAGTAAGTACTCGCGTAACGTCGTCGTTGGACATTTACCTACCTACAAACACCGAAATGAAGTTTTTATGTAAACGCTTGTTATTGTGAGAAACCGAGTAGGTAATGCGACGTCATCGACAAACAGTTCGACGACAAACTGTTTTGCATCACACGTGTATGACCCCACCAGCGATGCATCGGTGCATCGGTTCATGCACGTGCATGAAAACTCGATTCCNTATCTCTTAGGGATAACCCACAATAACCATTTTTTATCCTTTACTTTTTACGAGAAATAATGGCTTATTTACGAAGCGATTTTAAGCAATACAGCATTGATCCTTATCCAATTAAGTACTTTTAAATGCATTGTGCATTTAATATAGATCAATATTACAGTATGTAATTTAAATGAATATTTTCGAACATATTACAGAGTTAAAATGCAGGGACATAGCGGTTGCGGCGGTACCGGCCGGTTTGTATTGTCTAATGACAAAAAAACTGTGATTGTTGTATATAAAGACATTCTGTACTATATTTACCATCAGCATTGCACCCGTGCGAAGCACAGTGTACAAATAATAGCATTAAACCAATTCCTTAACCCCTATCCCGGTATGTNGTGACTCATCTTCTTTAATGTAGTGGGTGTGTTCCGAAATATAACCCAGCATACTGGCCAATGCTGATGACGTCATTAATCGACGCCATATTGTACTGGTGTGCCACCATATTGTAATGATGAGACAAGTTTGACGTAGTAGTATATCAAACGGGCGTGTGCATCAGACTTTTAGGAATTTTTGAAGTGAAACTTCTTTACGCATGGTAGGGTAAGTTCGTTTCATGCGAGTTGCTATGTAACGAAATCAAGCAACGCATTTCCCCCGCTGTATGTCCCTATGTATGCTTAGATCTTTAAAACTACGCAACGGATTTTAATGCGGTTTTTTTTAATAGATAGAGTAATTCAAGAGGAAGGTTTATATGTATAATACTGCATAATATAGTAGAGAAACATTGATAATTTTAGAGGTTTGTGATGTGATGTCGTAAATAAACACATTTTTTTGCGCTTACATTGGAAACGCTGGCTGAACCCTACGAGATAGATCAAAATAATGTACTTCAGCATTCTACATCTTAAAAAGGTCTACAAAAAAGTCGGCGATGGTATATGTCTATCTCTTAGAGATAACCCACAATAACAATTTTTTATCCTTTACTTTTTTCGATAAATAATGACTTATTTAGGAAGCGATTGTAAGCAATATAGCATTAATTCTTATCCAATTAAGTACTTTTAAATACATTGTACATTTAATATACATCAATATGTGTACAGCATGTAATTTAAATGAATATTTTCGAAGGTATTACAGACCTAAAATGCAGGGACATAGCGGTTGCGGCGGTACCGGCCGGTTTGTATTGTCCAATGACAAAAAAACTGTGAATGTTGTGTATAAAAACATTCTATAGAATATTTACTATCAGCATTGCACCCATGCGAAGCATAGTGTACAAATAATACCATTAAATCAATTCCTTAACCCCTATCCCGGTATGTTTGAGTGTTTGAAGAAGTTTCACTTCAGTAGCGTGTTGTATAATTACATGTTGTATTTTTTTATTATAAGAAACTTTAATAACTTTTGGAGCAAAATTGTTGTAAACGAGCACAAACACTTTTCTCAATATGGCGTCAAATTCACGTCAAAGCACTGGCCAGTATATTTCCGAACGAATCACAGTATGGCGTCGATTTATGACGTCATCAGCTCTAGCCAGTATGCTTAATTATATTTCGGAACACACCCAGTAACAAATTCAATAATTTTCCGCATTTCAGAAATTTGGAATTACGTTCGCAAAAAATCAAATTCCTTTCCGAAAACCGAGTAATCTGTTCAGTCCCGCAAATACCGGGATTGAAATTATCTTACGGGATTGCCTTCATATTATTAAGCAATAAATGGAAGAGGCTGAGGAGTTCGAGCAGAGGAAATTCCAAAAAGGTAAGACGTCGTAAACAGTTGAGCTGGTCGAAAGTTCGAAGTGGACTCAATATTCAATACAATTTTACGTACAGTTAGAAAAGGTAATTTTTCTATAGGGTTACATATATCATGGAAGTGTGACTCTTGTCCATCTGGTTAACCGAGGTCCCATCAATATTTTTAAACCAAACTTTCTTAATATAGGATCAGTTTTAACTACAAGAATTTACGTACCAACACGTAAACGTTTTGTTATGTTTCAAATATGTTATTGGTATAGTCTTAAAACGTATATATCTACATTATGGGAGCCAGGATGAAATTCCATTGCCCATGCAATCACGTAGAATATAGAAATGTCCGAAAATGAAAATGACTTGTCACAAAATTTGGAGAATTGGATTGGAAAAGATCCACATTACCCCGACAAATCCAAATCCAACTATATAAAAAATATATAAATGGTTAAAATTTATTATGTTGTAATTTCACAAAATATGACTATTCGATTATTTTAAAGAAAAAAGATCGCTCC
>NW_020438903.1:52113-55210 GCF_000699045.2 Agrilus planipennis | reverse complement strand
ATTCGGGAGGACGCCGGTTCGATTCCGGGTCCGTCTGCCTTGGTCCAAGTTTTTCTGTGGTTTCCTTGGATCACTTAGGCAAATGCTGAGGCAGTAATATTCCACAGATAATCTTTCACTCTCTTCTGTCTTCATTTCGTCCGTCTCATCTTTCTCACCCGAACCACCACCCACTCATTCCCACGATTCCTGAAAGCAGACTGAAGAGGGCCTTTCATCCTACCTTCTGGCGTAGCCTGGAGGGACTCCCAGCCCACCAGCATTAGTGGTTGGTGGGAATGAAACACCCAAAAGTTTTTTTCTCCAGCAGCTAGTAGACATCTTAATGTGGAAAGATGTGGATGCATCTGCTCTATAATAAGTATTACAAAGTGTGAGAATATTCATATATTCTGATAACTATCATTATCTATTTCATTCTATTGTTTCTTTTGTTTCAATCTAATCAGAGTTTTTTTTTCGTACGTTTTGAAAAAGATAGTAAAGTATCCTTTTTTATCCACAATAATTACTGATGAGCCCAGGCGTGGTCTCGGGACGAAACACGCACGGTCGATTTCTCTCTTAACGCCATTCTCTATCTACTAAAAGTGGTGACGTGGTCGAAGAACAACAGGACGTCAAAACTGTCTTTGCAACTCTTGATCACCGCTGCACCGCATCCTTTCTCAAAGACTTATTACATTGCTGCTCCCATCTCCGCATACATACTTTACACCATGAGGTTATAAGCAACGAGATTCTTATACTCACGTCCACGCAAAAGCAAAGTGCTTCTCTCACACAAAAAGAGCGTGAAGGAATGAGAGTTTCTACGAATAAACCATTACATCGGCTCAATTCTTTATCTCTCTTCTCGCCTTCCGCACATATCGCGATATCCCATAACGTTACTCCCTTTTATCATTACTGGGTGGGAAGTACTGTGTCGACATATTACTCTCGCTGCATACATTCCATCTCTGGTATATTTCGCCAGGCGACCAAAGCCTATCCTCTATCCATTTTCCCGCAGACAGAGGGCACGTCACTAGCATTACTCATGTATGAGTCCAGACGTGCTGTCAGGACGAAATACGCAGGGCCAATCTGTCTCTCTTACAATAAGCCAGTGGTTCCAACCTTTTTGTACCTACCTGCGCCCCTCTTTAAAAAAAAAATTGTTGCGCCCCCTTAATTTTTCTAACAATCTAATTTNAATTTCTTTATTTGCTTACGTCAGATTAAATATCCTAGTTTTTTTATTAAAAAGTACATTTTATTTACTAAAAGTTACCTCTAGGAATTTCAATGTTTTTAATTTTTTTTGTCATACCTACCTATATATTCATTTTTTCTTGTATTTGCTTTGTACATCCCTGTCCATGTTAAATACCGCAAAATTACTACTAAGTATAATAAAAATAACGGTACACACAAATGCACAAATACGTTTATTATTATGTATGACTATTACGCAAACATAAACAAGATAACTGTAGGCAACAACCTTTAACTATGTGCCATTTTAGTTAAAATGTTTTTCTGTCAACAACTGTTGTATTATGGTACCTATATAGCAGGTACATATAACTTATGTTTTATTCGGACGCAAAAAGAAGACAACATTTCATTCTCTTTTAGGAAAGGTTGACTACTTAACAACCGTTATTCTTATTTTGAATGAAAATTTTAAAAAACATTGGTGTTCATTTGCATGAGTGAAGATCTGTGTATCATTCATTCTCTTTCAAACGGTAAAATTCAGTAGGAAACTTTATAATTATTTGACGTTTACTAACTACGTAACATTAATTTTTAACAGATTACTTTTTGTATGCGTATGCAATGTACTGCGTAACCCTTAAAAATAGTTGTGGAATTGGTAAAAAAAATGTATTTCAAACAGGCCCACTGCAAATAGAAGAAAAGAAAAAAGAAAGATTATCTACAACATATTCATCATCATAAGGTCGTCAATCTTAACACTGGTTGGGCACGCACCTCCACTCATTCCTATCCTGAGATAATTTTCGCATTTCCCTAAAACTAGAACAACCCACATCTTTAACTATTTGCGAACAGTAATCTAATCTAGGTCTACCTCTACCCCTCCTAACTCCCGTTTCTGCCTCTAATATTTCTCTGGCTAGACCTTCATGCCTGAGAAGGTGTCCTACCAACCTATCTCGTCTATTTCTAATTGACTTCCATAGAATCCTCTACTCTTCTATTCTTTCTAATACCTCTTCATTTCCAACCTTCTCTATCCACGGTGTCCTCATCATTCGTCTATAACACCACATTTCGAACGCTTCTAACCTTTTGTTTTCCGCCGTGACTACCGCTAATTAATCTTAAGCTACTCGATCCTGCGCTATCCTCTGCTAAAGTCCCTACTACTCCTTCCGTTCTGACTTATCTGACTTCCTAGATACCTAAAATCAGCCACTTCTTCTAATCTCTCGTCTCCTATCTTTATATTCGCTCTTTCCCTACTTTTGCTTCCCTTGCATACCAGTATTTTTGTTTTACTACAACATATTATTAAGCAATAAATGGAAGAGGCTGAGGAGTTCGAGCAGAGGAAATTCCAAAAAGGTAAGACGTCGTAAACAGTTGAGCTGGTCGAAAGTTCGAAGTGGACTCAATATTCAATACAATTTTACGTACAGTTAGAAAAGGTAATTTTTCTATAGGGTTACATATATCATGGAAGTGTGACTCTTGTCCATCTGGTTAACCGAGGTCCCATCAATATTTTTAAACCAAACTTTCTTAATATAGGATCAGTTTTAACTACAAGAATTTACGTACCAACACGTAAACGTTTTGTTATGTTTCAAATATGTTATTGGTATAGTCTTAAAACGTATATATCTACATTATGGGAGCCAGGATGAAATTCCATTGCCCATGCAATCACGTAGAATATAGAAATGTCCGAAAATGAAAATGACTTGTCACAAAATTTGGAGAATTGGATTGGAAAAGATCCACATTACCCCGACAAATCCAAATCCAACTATATAAAAAATATATAAATGGTTAAAATTTATTATGTTGTAATTTCACAAAATATGACTATTCGATTATTTTAAAGAAAAAAGATCGCTCC
>NW_020438903.1:39620-47724 GCF_000699045.2 Agrilus planipennis | reverse complement strand
TTAAGCACAGACTATGATGAGGGGGAACCAATAAAATTCTTGTCAAAGGAGAGACGCGAAAAACAAATGGCACATAAAAGTTTTTCATGCTGAAAAGATTTTTATTTCAATTACAACAATAATATTGCCCAAATAAGCTTTTAGAATAGTGAACTGTAAATTATTTCTTACTAATGCATTTTATGATGACTTAAGTTATCGCTAGAAAAAATATTCCAATTTTTCGGAAATAGGGAAAACGAGAACTGTTTTGAGGTTCTTTTCATCAATTCTTATTTAAATAGAAAGTTTATTCTGTCATCTTATCTTTTGATATACCACTTATACCAAATTGTTTTATATACATAAGGAAAGTTTTGTGTTTGACATTTGCGATTTTCTTCGTGGAATAAATTACGTGAACCCAGCGCATCCGTAAAAATTTGGTGTTCATCAGTAAGCCCTAGGAAACTTGTTGAACAGGGTGATATTGTAAGGACTGAATTTAAAATTACGCCTATAGTAAGTATTTCTACAGTTTTCGTTACGAAATTTCAGACAATTTTTTTTGTTACAAAAATGGTTTCCTTCCCAAGATTAAAACATTGGTGGAATGTTCAAAATAGATTACGATAATATTGCTACAGAATAGACATTATTCAAGCGTAAGTCCTAGACGATCGTCGAACAAGCAAAAATGTGGGGAAAATGCGAAATTGAACTTGAAGATTGAGGAGTTAGAAATGAGTTGGAACTCGATGTAATGAATTTTTACGAAAGATTTGAAGATGAGATGTTTATGACTCAGCTCCTAAGTCAGGGAGATCCCTACCATCATGATATCGCAGTAGTGCGGTTAAAGGGGTTGCATGGGAGAAGGCGCGTTGGTTGAAAACCATCAATCAACATCACAAGACCTCTCTCCAGCAGCACCGAGCGGCCTAGAGGTTTAGACTATTGCTTAGTATTCGGGAAGACACAGGTTCAATTCCAGGACCGTCTGCCTTGGTCCAAGCTTTTCTGTTGTTTCCTTGGATCACTTAGGCAAATGCTGGGACAGTAATATTTCATAAATAATCTTTCATTCCCTTCTATCTTCATTTCGACCGTCTCATCTTTCTCATCCGAACCACCATCGCCCATTCCCACGATTCTTGAAAGGAGCCTTTCACCCTACTTTCTGGCGTAGCCTGGAGGGACTCCCAGCCCACCAACATTAGTGGTTGGTGGGAATGAAACACCCAAAAGTTTTTTTTCTCCAGCAGCCAGTAGACATCTTAATGTGGAAGGGTGTGGATGCATCTGCTTTATAATAAGCATTACAAAGTGTGAGAATATACATATATTTTGACAACTATCATCATCTATTTCATTCTATTTGGTTTCTTTTGTTTCAATCTAATCAGTTTTTTTTTCGTACGTTTTGAAAATGATTTGTATCCTTTTTTATCTACAATAATTACTGATGAGTCCAGGCGTGCTCTCGGGACGAAACGCGCACGGTCAACTTCTCTCTTAGCGCCATTCTCTATCTGCTAAAAGTGGAAACGTGATCGAAGAACAACAAACGCAGTCTTCATCGTTATTCAGCCTCAGGTAGTCAACAGGACGTCAAAACTGTCTTTACAGCTCTTGATCACCGCTGCACCTCATCCTTTCTCAAAGACATTACATTGCTGCTAAAAACCTTTGTTTCTCCCATCTCCGCATACATACTTTACACCATGAGGTTATAAGCAACGAGATTCTTATACTCACGTCCACGCAAAAGCAAAGCAATTCTCTCACACAAAAAAAGCGTGAAGGATTGAGAGTTCTTACGAATAAACCATTATATCGGCTCAATTCTTTATCTCTCTTCTCGCCTTCCGCACATATCGCGATATCTTATAACGTTAATCCCTTACACTTTCATCATTACTGGGTGGGAAGTACTATGTCGGCATATTTCTCTCGCTGCATACATTCCATCTCTGGTATATTTCGCCAGGCGACCAAAGCCTATCCTCTATCCATTTTCCCGCAGACAGAGGGCACATCACCCGCATTACTTATGTATAAGTCCAGACGTGCTGTCAGGACGAAATACGCAGGGCCAATCTGCCTCTCTTACAATAAGCGCTATTTTCTATCTGTAAAATCTGAGTTAAGCTCGTGGCGCATGTAACATCTATTTCCACGAGTATAAAAGGACCTAAAAGAAGAGAAGTGTTTTGCCAGTGTGGATTAAATACAAAGAAAAACGGTGAAGCTGGTCTGACATCACAACAGACAAATATAAAAAATGTTTTGGACCATGGAAGAAAAGACTGGACAATTCGATACACTCTAGAGGCGTATGAAATTCTGAACTAACTATACCTATCTTCCAAGCAGCGAAGGATTACCTAATGGAGATAGTAGGTCATGTGTCCTACACTTCTAAGAGTGCCGTTAAAAGAATCATAATAATGCCCGGGAAATTCGTACGCAATTTGCTACTACGTGTTAGTTTATTGTAAAAACAACTTATATAATCTACAATTGAGTTAGGTTTGAGTTGCGTAGGTTGTTGTAGTAGTCTAACCCCTTAGCAATGTATCTGTAGTACAAAAATATGAGATTATTACTTTCAGTTTGCTTCCATGGTCTGTTTCTAATATAAACATGATTTATGTTCAAATGCATGATCGGATTTGAATGCGGGTTTTATTAGTATTCGGTAGACATCAGAGGTAACTAAGGGCGCACCTTATCCAACTGGTAAAGAATTAGAATAAACTTCATAAAACGATCTCATCGAGTTTTTGTATTCTTCAGCGAGATGCCTTCAGCCTTTAGTGCAAAATCTTTTGTCTACCTACAGCTACCTCTATGCAAACGGTTCTCATCAAACGGATTAAGAATCTGAGTGTGGGTTTTGCCATAGTTTCAGTGAATATGTGGGAGTATAAAGAGGGTTTTATCAGGGTTCTTCAATGACAATTAGAATAACGCACCATGCAAATGCTTCTAGGTGCTTCAAGTTAACGCTATTAAGTATACAAAAATAAATTTATAAGTAGCGCTTGAAACAAAACCATACAACATTTCATCTGTCTGTCTATCTGTCTCTATAGATACAATTCACGTTATAATAGGGACAAACCGATTTGAACACCTACGGATTTCGCGAGTGCTTTCGTTGATATCTGAAAGTACAATGGACGATCAGGATTCGTTAACAAGTAAGGATAGTGCTTCTACGTGCTAGTATAGCCACAGGTTAACTGTGGAAAGTATAAAATAAAAAAAAATAAGCTTGTGCAAGGGTGGAAAACAAAAGTTTAGAGATCTGCCTACCATTCTACTTGCTCCTATTTCAATGCTGTTATCTTCATTCAATATCTAGAAGTATAAACTGGGTAAGTTTTCCCCGTCAGTCCTCAAACTGGTTGGACACACACCTCCACTCCTTCCTATTCTGAGCTAATCTTTGCATTTTCTTAAAACGAGCAAATCCCACATCCTTAACTATTTGCGAACAGTAATCTAATCTAGGTCTACCTCTACTCCTGTTAACCCTTGTTTCTGCCTCTAATATGCCTCTGACTAGGACTTCATGCCTGAGAAGGTGTCCTACCAACCTAACTCGCTTATTTGTTACTGACTTCCATAGAGTCTTCTCTTCTCCCATTCTTTCTAATTCTAACCTTCTCTATCCACGGTATCCTCATCATTCGTCGGTAACATCACATTTCGAAAGTGACTTTTTTTTATTGAAGGCGACTTGATCATAGGTTAACGTCTGCTTTACGTATGTCCCTACTACTCCTTTCTTTCTGACTTATCTGACTTTCTAGATACCTAAAATCAGCCACTTCTTCTAATCTTTCGTCTTCTATCTTTATATTCGCTCTTTCTATTAATGGCATCCCTAAGGTAGTCCCCGTAAGGACATCCGAATGGGGCACTAGTTTACGTCCGGAGTACTTTACCCCAGAGGACGCCATCATTCGAGTTTGATGAGTTTTTTTTTTTTGGGATAACATAATGTGATGGTTTCCGGTTTCCTTCCACATCGTAGTATTGTGCATCAGAGTACCATACCGATCCTTGTGATCTCTGCCACCCTGACACCTTCAGTACTGAAAGGGTTACTCTGCCCTCTTTCAGGGACTTGTCTTGGTCTGGTAAAGAGTAACAATTCCAACAAAGATATGGAAAACTTTCTTTTACTTCTTTTNTTGCTAAGATAATATTGGTGGGACCGTGGTCATCCAGGTGGTCAAAGGTCACATTTCCATGATAAATACATATAATGCTCTAGAAAAATGACAAAAAATTGATTGAGACCACATCAAAACTTCGCCCAGTTACAATTGTTTATTAGGTCTTACCCTTTTAGTTAAAACAAAAAGATAAAGACGAAAAGCATATTAAGAAGTGGATATTGCATTGCATTTAGAAATGACTTAGTAAGGTTTACTGGAAAGTACATGAAAAAGGAAGATGTAAAATCTGCGAAAAATAGAGAAAAGCCTTAAACTATGTGATACATGCTTGTAAAAAGACATAAGACAAAAGAAAATTCGATAAGGAAAAAAACAAATGATCAACATACCGTAAACGATAAGAACAAAAGACGCAATAGAGAGATGTAGAGAAAATGAAGAAATTGAGAATTAAAAAAATTGTTTTTGCAAAAATTGATAGAAATTCAGTGGATGAAAAAGAGTAGAATATATAGTACATTATGTACACAGGCATATGCATTTTTCTTTTGTGTAATACATATAGATATTTATCCGCAGGAAAAGGACAAGCAATTGTTAAATAATGTTTACCATGTGAGCAAAATACAATTTAAAACGAAGTTAATGTTGTACGAATTTTCCACGACTAGTGGCACTAAATAGTAACTAATATGTCATGTGTAATTGTAGTGGAAAATTAGACAGCCCATTTACTGTCAGTAAACCATTAAGGTATTCATACGCTGGTTTAGCAATTCGTGTTTTATTTTATGAATTTTATAACATCAAAATAAAACAAACAATATGGGAAGGAAGCAAACGGATTTGAAAGTTAAAGGTGAGGTCATTGGCTTCTTGGAGGCCGGATGATCAGAGCCGAGATACAAGTCAGTAATTCAACTTGTAACATCAGCTTCTCAAGAAAGTCTATCAATCGAATAAATAAAACACGAAGTTTGTACGTTACATAAGAAAGGATCAACTTGAATGACCAGATAAAATTAAGAAGACGGAATCCACTGCACTGCGTGGGTGTATTTATTTACCTTTAGAGTTTCTAATAATAAATATGTTAAACGATGACCTATATTATACCAAAACTCGATTCAAGAAAGCGATTGCAAACTCAAAATAAAATAAAGACCGGCTAACTGCGAGTCGGCTTCGCCCACGGAGCGATCCATTTCCAGGAACGAAATTTTCTTCTTGATTAATTACATAGCGAACGTCTGCGATTTTACTCGGTGACTCATCTTCTTTAATGTAGCGGGTGTGTTCCGAAATATAACCCAGCATACTGGCCAATGCTGATGACGTCATTAATCGACGCCATATTGTACTGGTGTGCCACCATATTGTAATGATGAGACAAGTTTGACGTAGTAGTATATCAAACGGGCGTGTGCATCAGACTTTTAGGAATTTTTGAAGTGAAACTTCTTTACGCATGGTAGGGTAAGTTCGTTTCATGCGAGTTGCTATGTAACGAAATCAAGCAACGCATTTCCCCCGCTGTATGTCCCTATGTATGCTTAGATCTTTAAAACTACGCAACGGATTTTAATGCGTTTTTTTTTAATAGATAGAGTAATTCAAGAGGAAGGTTTATATGTATAATACTGCATAATATAGTAGAGAAACATTGATAATTTTAGAGGTTTGTGATGTGATGTCGTAAATAAACACATTTTTTTGCGCTTACATTGNTATTTTCAATCATACAGGGTACTCCATTTCTTCTGGACGCTACCCAACTTTGTTATTTTAAATGGAACACCCCGTATATTTTTACATTTTTAGTTTCTTGGTTTAAAATTAGGTCGAGTTTGTAATAGTTCCCTGCACCTATCTCTAGTAGTTTTTGAGATACTCAACTGTTCAAAAAATTACCATCTCAGCTGTTTGAATGAGAACAAATGGCATTTAAATCATAAAAGCTAAAAACCTACGGTTTGGAAGGTTTTTTGCTACGGACAAACAGTGTACGTTATTATCAGCCGAAAATATCGAAAACTACTTTTGACGACCTTAACCTCTTTACGTACGGTAGGGTAAGTACGTTTCATGCGAGTTGCTATGTAACGAAATCATGCAACGGATGTCCCCCTCTACTCAGCCATGTAGTCGAGTTCGTGGTGGGGATCGCTTGACCCGTGAGCGCGCTTCAATGCAACGTTCGTTACAGGCAACTCCGGCAAGTATAGTGTAAAATTTAAATTCATAGTGTACAAGTAATACCATTAAATCAATTCCTTAACCCCTATCCCGGTATGTTTGAGTGTTTGAAGAAGTTTCACTTCAGTAGCGTGTTGTATAATTACATGTTGTATTTTTTTATTATAAGAAACTTTAATAACTTTTGGAGCAAAATTGTTGTAAACGAGCACAAACACTTTTCTCAATATGGCGTCAAATTCACGTCAAAGCACTGGCCAGTATATTTCCGAACGAATCACAGTATGGCGTCGATTTATGACGTCATCAGCTCTAGCCAGTATGCTTAATTATATTTCGGAACACACCCAGTAACAAATTCAATAATTTTCCGCATTTCAGAAATTTGGAATTACGTTCGCAAAAAATCAAATTCCTTTCCGAAAACCGAGTAATCTGTTCAGTCCCGCAAATACCGGGATTGAAATTATCTTACGGGATTGCCTTCACTATGTTAAACTAATAGAACTCCCAAAATTTTTTTAAGAAAGCGTAATAACCTTTGAAAACTCCATTGCGTTTTAGGGTTATATTAATTCAATATTTATACCAAAAGATGGCTGCACGTGTTTGTAACTTCAAAACATGATACCCCCTTTGAAAATTGCATACGCAAATCCGTACGTTCTGTTCCCAACTCGCCACTAGTGTATATGACCAAGCTAATCTGAATAATTAGTCATTTTTAAATACGGTCATATAACTAATGGTAAGAAAGAAGTAGAACTGTTTTTGTTGGCGCAATGAATTAAGCATTCAGCCGGATTGTCAAATATTGCATTTGGCTTTAGCCATCACTGACGATTACATAATATTTTGATGAGAAATATAGTGCAACCAAAGGCAGGAATTTGCAGTATCGAACGTAAAAATTGCGACAATCAATATATAGGTCAATATGATAGGGCACTTAACGTTAGATTTAAAGAACATTTAGCTCATCTTAAATTTAATAGAATAGAAAAATTTAGCGTAGCCTCCATCAAATTTAATAACAACCATAAAACTCAGCTCTAATTCACTGCATGAGTAATTCTTTCCTTTTTGACACCAACGAAAATATTGAATGTATTTCAAACTCGAATTTTTTCAGATTATTATTGAATTAAAGTTTTATAGAAATAAAATTTGAATTCACATATCACCTCTTAAGTTGAATTAAGTATTTAGGAAGTTTTGAGAGTTTTGAACGACTTTACCAAATACGTTTCCCTTTTGACTACTGTTAATAAAAGTGGCAAAATTTGCCTAACAGGTGGTTTAACGAAGCATGTGTTTATGTGTACAATGTAGATGCATGTATCTATAAATAATAATAATAACCAGTTAGCTGTTAGCATATAAGTTTTCTTATCAAAATCAAATTAAATATATTTAAACAAAATTTAAATAATGTGTCATCGTGTGTATGTGTATGCTACGAATTACATCGGTATCAAACACAATGTAGCATCTTCTAAGTTTCATGCAATTTAAAGATACCATAAAAGAACGTAGGTATACCTATAATAAGCATAGCGGTTCCCATAGTGATCGTAACGACCCCCTACGGGAGTCGTGATAAATGGCTTTGACGAACAACGACAAGATTACAAAAATAATAACATGTTTACGTATACAAAGGTGACAGATGATTCCAGAGCCGTTTGACCGTTTAGGCGCTTATTAATTTAATAAAGTTAAGCACAGACTATGAT
>NW_020438903.1:32051-35598 GCF_000699045.2 Agrilus planipennis | reverse complement strand
TTTACGTCCGGAGTACTTTACCCCAGAGGACGCCATCATTCGAGTTTGATGAGTTTTTTTTTTGGGATAACATAATGTGATGGTTTCCGGTTTCCTTCCACATCGTAGTATTGTGCATCAGAGTACCATACCGATCCTTGTGATCTCTGCCACCCTGACACCTTCAGTACTGAAAGGGTTACTCTGCCCTCTTTCAGGGACTTGTCTTGGTCTGGTAAAGAGTAACAATTCCAACAAAGATATGGAAAACTTTCTTTTACTTCTTTTCTACTACATTTTCTCGTACGATTAAGTACAATTCGCACGTCTTTGTTCTTTAAAAGTAGCGACTGCCGTTTATAATGCAAGAAGTCGATGACAACGACAACGACGGCGCTGCCGACGGCGATGATGACGTTACCTCATCGTCCACGCAGAAGAGGTGAAAAACAAGAAGAAGAAGAAGAAAAAGCAGAAGAAATGAAGGAATAATAAGACGCAATAAACGGCAACATCATTCTATGTCTTCCGTGGAGGCTACACACGATCCTGTAAACTAACTGCTCTTGTACCGCTAACTCTAAACGTCCCGTTAACCGGCGGTCGGTGTGTGTGTCAGTGACCTCCGCGGTTACCTTCTCACCTGGTCGCTCAGTCTAAGCCCGAGCCCAACAGGTGGAAGAAGGAACGACGCGGGTCCCAAAGATTTACCTTTTAGTGCGACCGTGGCGGTGACTAAGTGGTGACTTTTTTCTATTGTTTCAACACTCTCAAAGTCACGTTGAAATCGTGCTGGACGACTGATACGAGTACAGCGATTACTCCCCTGGTTACCCGAATCGCGGGAGTGCGAGTACCGGTGGTGGTGGTGGTGCACCCGGAAACGAACTTCCCCGGAAGTTACACACCGCGCGTGTACATACTTGACCTTCAGTGTGGTGGTTCAGTGGATTTATTTTACATATGCATTTACTTTTAAGGATTACACGCCGTCGTCATTCACAATTATGGAATAGTACAAAAGATTACTACTCTAACTAGCAGCCCAAGTAAGTATCTTCACTATACGTTTATTCCAAAAAATCCGGCATTGCTTCGAAAAGAAACCTAATCTAGCTTTGGATCATTTGAAACGAATTTAACGAAAAGAACGGAGAGACGATTCGTATAGTTTGTAGTAGGTATTTGCCTTGCTTCTGACCTTCCGCGCCGTTCAAGTTCAATGTTTTCCATCTCGGCTCTTTGAACTAAATACTGTGCCACAACACACGTACAACTTTACATTATTTTTTAAGTCCCATATTACGTATGTACGTACAGCCCATAGTGATTATCATATGGAACTGCATTTAATGAATATGATTAAACAATCGTTATGTGTAAAGGTCGTCGAACGGAAAAAGATTGTATCGTCCAAAAATAGTTCGATTTTAGGAATTCTACAGTGTGCGGCAAGATAACCCAATTTTACAAAATAAACAAAAACGAACTTTTAAACTTCCACCTATACAATACAATGAATGAGTTATCACAGTAATGTTTTTATTCGAAAAAAAAAATTGTGCAACATCTACTGTATATCTATACCAAAAATTATTCTAATGATTTATATCAAATTTTTTTTAATTATTTATTATACCACAAAAGAACATATTTAGAGCATTGGAAGTACAAAAAAGTTTGAGTTTTGATGAGAACACGACATTTACAGTTAATTAATTCTAAAATATTCGAAGATTTTATAAAAATCCATTTGGAAAGAGAACAACGTCTTATTTTAGAGTCCAAATACTATATTATAACAAAACGAGAGAAAAAGATTTGAATAAATAAAGAATAAGTTTAGCCCGTTTTCAAAGACAAATAGTAAATTGACGCTTCCAAAACGGTTCGAAAAGCACACATATACTATTTGCATCCTTTTTCTTTTTCCACATTTTTTTTGCAACCGAGTCAGACCATTTACGCACTTGCTTATCATCTCACTGTACTTTTCTCAATCCTTACTTTCATCACAATTTCCCAATACGTGCAGCAAAATTTCCTCTCCCATTCTATATGAACGTTCATCCTGTTTCGTCCAATACTTACATCCTTTACATTTATTCTCTATTCTAAATTTTGCTATCATATTCATCTCTTTTATTCTTTTGAAATATTCTAGAACACAATCTTCCTGCCAATGCTCCCACATTCAAGCTTTTATCGTATCACTCCTTTCCCACTCATTTAGCTTCTCCAGATTTTATTTTAGTTCCCTTAATACCTGTTCCTCTTTCTTCTCATATTTTTTTTGTATCTATCTTTAATATCTTCCTCCTCCAAATTTCCCTTCTTATTTTTCTATCTTTTAACTTTTTCTCATACTCCACTACATTTTTCCTAGCTTTCTCTTACTTGCTACACTTTATCTCCCTTCTAATAACATAATGTGATGTTTCTCTGTCTAATCTAAATACGCATTTTATATACTTTTTCTATATATTTTCAACTTGTTCTTTCTCCCTGCACCCCCAAATTTTAACCCCGCAAAACACAAGATCTTTTAACTACCGCATCAAATAATATTTAACTCCTATTAGAAGCATTTTTACACAATCTTTGACCTATACCCTACTATCAGAACATATCAGAACAATAGAAGATTAATTATCTTTTAATCGATGTTATATAATTAATTAATACACCATACAGGATTAATTATCATCTAAAAGTGTAATGTCGGGGAATACAACAAATATTTTTCATCTACTTTCATGTTTTGATTTAAAAACGTTTAAAGGAATTTCAAATTAAAAAGTAATTTCCCGGTTCTTTCTTAACAACATTGACACTTATTCATAATACTGCAGATATACAGTTTTTAAATAGCATGCCATTATCGTGAAAATGCATAGGATAATTATTCATAAGAATCAGTGAAACTTGGAAAATGCAAACGTCATCTAATCAATAGAGTCAATGCACTTGATCCATTTTTACTGAATCATAAAAATTTACGTGAACGTTCTTTCAGGAAAGGTGACGTAAGGATGCAACAACTTCTGTCCGCCGTTCTTACCAAATAAATGAAGATGGTGATCAGAAACTTTGGAATTTATAAAAGAAAAAAGTGTACCGCCTAAACAACCCCGTTGGTTTTGTGTTGATGACTTAAACTGAATGATATTTTACATGTTCATTTATCAAAACGCAGTGATCGAGATACGTTTGCAAAATAATACGAACACGCTGTGTAAACTTTTTAAGTGAGAAAGAGCAAAAGTTAATACAGGATTTTGAAACTCATTAGTGCGCGTTTAAGGAAAAAAGTGCAGACTATAGCTCAAGTTTATACGTCGTAATCTTTTTGTGGAAAAGGAAATGCTACGATGCCTAGTACTATAAGAGGTAAGTTAACCAAATGATCTTACGATTTTTTATTTATCAAAGACTATGGAATTGTTTTGATCAAATGTAAAATCTTTTTTAAATATTAAAGAATGCTGTTTTATAAATTATCTAATTACATAATATAAACTCATAAGAGTTGAAAGATATTATAAAGATATTCAAAAAGCCTTACAAT
>NW_020438903.1:28973-30955 GCF_000699045.2 Agrilus planipennis | reverse complement strand
CAGTGGTTTCCAACCTTTTTGTACCTGCGCCCCCCTTTAAAAAAAAATTGTTGCGCCCCCTTAATTTTTCTAACAATCTAATTTCATAAATACTCCACTGATATTCCAGCAAGAGTATGGATGGATGTTTTAGCATTTGTACCCGAAAAATTCGCGGCGAGGATTGTGGATTACGTATACCTATTTTGCTGATTCATTTTTTTGACACCTTTCGACTTTTTTGATTTGTATTCGAAAATGATATTTTGGAAACTGCTGTATGCCCCCTTGTAACAGACTCGCGCAGTTGGAAACCACTGCAATAAGCGCTATTTTCCATCTGTAAAATCTATGTTAATCTCGTGGCTCATGTAACATCTATTTCCACGAGTATAAAAGGACCTAAAANCTCGGATTTTAATCTTAACCAATTTTGTTTTTATTTGAACTAACTAAAAGTTACGTATCTAATAAAATTTAAAATTTTCGCTTATTATAATAATCAGTAACTTCAATAACCGCTTGAAGTAAAGGAATGTGAAGACTCAAGAGTGCTTCTTCGTCTCACACTTGGCTTGTTTTATACAGTTATTATACCTGCATAATAGCTATGTTTTTTAGGTATAAGTATTAATTTTTTTCTTTTTATCCGTCACGGCAAAGAGAGAATTTTATAATGTTTCTCGCTTATTTTAATGATAATGCAGTATATCGATGACATAACCCGTTAATCTTTTAATCGAGTCTGATGGTATGTTTCGTACTTACACAGGTATATACGTATGAATACGTAGGTATGAGAAGAAGTCACTATATGCATGCAGTCGCTACCTACCTCCATCAAATACATTTATTATTCATTATTTATTGTACGCATATATTTTAAACGGTTCTTATATTGATTGACAAAATTACAAAGGTGTGTATGCCCGCTGGCATTATTCGAAATGGTATTGGTACACACGACGAACGGTACAAAAAGCCCCTTCCTTCGAAATTTGTCCAAAAAGAAGAAATACAACCGTTACATACTTACGAATATCGTCGAATGGTCTCGACGTTTTTTACATACCGATTATAAGGTACCAACAACTAACCAACCCATCGATGATGGAATCTTGTTGTTTACCGTTATCAGTAATACAGCTAGCCCGATAAAAGACTCGCAGGTGGACTTCTTATTAAAACCGAATTCGTAATTTTATTCGAAATTAATTCTTTTAATTTTAGATGAAAATGCCGTAACTGTACTTATTCATATAAAATTAAGGAATATGAGAAACCAATTTGTGTCATTATCGCTGTGTAAATATTGTTCAGCGTGGACAAAAATACGCAAAAAAATAAATCTTTATTAGGCAATTAGGCATCGAAAATGCTAAAAACTATTTTTAATTTTTCATTGGTAAGTACGAAACATGTACTTATCTTCCCATCTAAACAACGAATATTAAATAAGCAAATTAATGTTTCTTGTAAAACGGTACTTTTACTGATTTTTTGAAGAAAAAACCTGACTATTATCATTAGGCTGTATATGGTCAAATCCTAGTTAACTACAACTTCAAATGTAACATGTTTGGAACGGTACTGAAAATTCACATGATAATTTCTTATATTTATTTAAGGAAAACAGTCTTAATACTTCGTGTTTATTCCCCTAATATTTATTAACAGAACTATATTCAAGCAATTTAAAGGGTAAAAAATATTTTATTTAACTTATGATAAGACCGACGTTTTGCTTTATGGTTTTAAAGCTAATTCAGGGTAGATTATACAGAGTTGCAGAAAGTATAGTATAAGGTGTAGTTAAAATGTAAAATAATAAAAGAATAAATTAACTAATAAATTGGTAAATTAAAATCCACATGGTAATACAAACGACATTACAATTGCCTAATTGTTTTAGGTTTTTTATTTTACACCGGCAAACAGATAAATTTTTCTGATTTAATAAATTTTTAATATTTGAAACGTAATAGATCTTTCTCCAACTATAA
>NW_020438903.1:10591-28027 GCF_000699045.2 Agrilus planipennis | reverse complement strand
AATAATTCGAAGTGGTCTGTATTCTGTCGAAACTGCCAGACGCGGATCGCGATTTCGATCTTTTTGGATCTCATCAGCGCGTCGCAGGCAGCTCCGACAGAACACAGACCAACCTTTACCTGCTGTCTTAACAGCGCGTTTTAGAAAATACTACAAATGGCGTAATATTTTTTGTAATTCCTGTAAACACGCAATGTAGTTCATAGTCTACTAAAAACTATACTCCGATGATAAATAATAAAAAGGAGTCGAATTTATAATAATAATCTTATTTGCCAGTGTAGGCTCAAATAACTTTCTCAGCGACAGCCTGTCATACCGTTATCGATTTTGTGTCATGTTTAAGCGCGTGTACTGTACGTGAATGCATGAATTTTTGCGAGCTGAATGTAGAATGAAACAGTAACTAGAGGAAATTCCTTCGAAATCTCAGACATAATACAGATTTATTGTTAATTAGGGATTATTATTATTATTAAATCAGTGTAGCATATTTAACAATTCGTCTTCATATTCGGATTAAGCTTCATATGCAATTAATACGAACAATATCAAATGGTCGGTTCAAGAACCTCATTTTGAAAACACAACCTAGGAAATTCAAACGACAGCAATCACTTCTGCATGTATACTGTCTCTGTAAGGTCAACGATCTGTCTGTTATAGAAAATTAAGCACCAATGAATTGTTTCGTCGTCGTCTATTTTGCACAAGAACATGGATTTCGCAAAAAAGTCAGAATTATCAGCAAACAAACTCCTCGTCCATTCTATCGAATTTAATGTTACATTTCTGTATGGAATTTTATCGCTTAAAAAAGTACCTACTGCAGTCGAAATATTTATTTCTATTGAAAATAGGCAATGACGAAGTTAATCGCAATGACGTTTTAATGTAACAAAACCAAACGTTAATTTCTATGTTAGATATTAATTTCAAATTAATTGTATTTCGCAATTTATTTAAAAATAAAATGAGGATTACATGAACTTTAGATAAAAAATATAACTTTTATTACTTTCTTCTCAATTGTAATATGCTGTGGAGTATTTAACAATTAAAAAGATCAAAATCCAACTAGGTACATGTCTACGAAAAAGTATAAATGCATTTTGGGCAGAACATTATTAGAGAATTAAAGCAAGGATAATCTTCGTAATAAACAGTGGACAGATAACCAGACACTTAGATGTTTTAATTTATATTGACAAAATAACGCAAAAATATGCTATTATCTTATTTTTAAATTTAATAAAGTTAGTGGTGCAACGTGGACAAAAATTTTTTTTCAGTGTTTAGTTAATCAATAAACTCATTACTGTTATGTTATAACGGTTTCTGAAATCCTGTGGGTTTCACTATTCCTGATTTTTACAAAACTGACTTTCCCTTATTTAAAATATTTAAAGAAAATCTAATTATATTGATATATTTTCTACAAGAACGAAATGACCAGAATATTTACAAGCTCTCTTCAAGTAACTTCATTCGTGGTTTTCTTAGAATTAGAAAATAAAAAATGATGAATGAAATTGAATTAAAATATTGAATCGATATTGTTTTCCGGGCTCAATATCATGGTTCATCGAATTTTGAAGTTCTAAATTGATATCAACACCTGCTAAACCACTATTTATCGTACCTTTAGCAAGGAACTACGAAATTCTATGAATTACGACAAAACAGTATATATCCAAATTTCTTAGAAAACTATTCGAAAAATATTTTGCATTTAAATACTTTTAAAAAACCATTTTGCACATCTCTACCTGTAGACTTTCAATTTAATTGACTTTTTGCGTTAAAGCAGAAGAAAAGTTTGTTAATAAATTAAACCTAAATAAACACTTTTTACAAACAACTAATATTTTATATGGCAAAGATATGAAAAATTACTGATGGTAGGGGCGGCCATATTTAATTAACTCGGGGTGGCATTGAACCTAAACACGCCACTGTTCAATCTTACTCATAAAATTCTTGGCTTCACAAAGCTGAACAGTGTTACGGAAACAGTAATTTCTGATGAAAAAAATGAAAGCTAAGAACAATACTCCTGTTCAATAATTAATGGAGAAACAACCAGACTAAGTAGCAGTCTTGATAAATTAGCGACCAAATCGAAGTTGTCCCGTAAGAGAAAGGAAAATTACATATCGTACACTGAACATACCAACAAAAGCATATCATCATCATAATAAGGTCGTCAGTCCTAAGACTGGTTGGACACGTACCTCCACTCTTTCCTATCCTGAGCAAATCTTCGCATTTCCCTAAAACTAGAACATCCCACACCCTTAACTATTTGCGAACAGTAACTGGATCTAGATCTACCTCTACTCCTCTTAACTCCTGTTATTGCCTCTAATATGTCTCTGACTAGACCTTTATGCCTAAGAAAGTGTCCTACCAACCGATCTCGCCTATTTCTTATTGACTTCCGTAGAGTCCTCTGTTCTCCTATTCTTTCTAATACCTCTTCATTTCTAACCTTCTCTATCTACGGTGTCCTCATCATTAGCCTATAACACCACATTTCGAACGCTTCTAACCTTTTCTTTTCCACCGGGCCCACTGTCCATGTTTCGCACCCGTACAACGCCGCGCTCCAAACATATATCTTTAACAACCTTTTTCGAATTTCTAAATTAACCGTTCGCGAGCAAGTATATAAGAAATAATTAATAATTTAGCAATAGTACACACATTCATCGTTACTTAATGTAAAGTAAGTAAGTTTGATAAATATAGTCTATTTGTATGCCACTATAGATTTTTCGCGATAAGATTTTACTTTTTTTATATTAATTTTTTATTCCTATTAATGAAAATATCCTATTTATTTAGACAGAATGTTCCTGTTTCCTTTGTCGCAACAATATCATTTGTTTGTAATGTAATATTTCATCAATTTCGGAGTACATTGACCTTTTAAGTTATTCAGTTTATCGTAATGCTATCGCTAAGTTTCACCCTACAGCAAAAATCGTTTAAAAGAACACCCTAAAATTAACATATCCAAGCAATTTATCTGTCTGTATGAATGTGAAAATTCCGCTGATTATGTTACGGCTTACTAAAAATAATACAGATTAACTTTTTGTCTTTCAAAAATTAAATTCCGGGGAAATCTTAAAAATGGGTTTGTTTGCCACATCGCATCGCAGTAAAATTAATTTGAAGAGTAAATACATGAAAACAGCTTTCTTTCTTACTATCTTAAATATAAGCCAGGCATTTAAAGTTACTTTTTAATAGAAGTTCAACAACCCACGCCAAACATTGGAATAATAACAGGCATGCATGTAACATAAAAGTCTTAAATTTTCAGAACAAGTAAGAAGTCGTGCATCCTAATTTTAAAACACAACACCTACACAAGTAATGTTTGAATGCATACATAACACTTTTTAAAACAATGTAACAGGATTTTGCAAACAGAGTTAAAAACATTGCTTACATTATTACGATTAAATTTTGTATATTTTTATTAGGACGCGGTACCCTGTGACCTTTCTACGGAACACCAGGGTTCCTCGGAACATCTTTTGGGGACTGGCTGTTTTAGTGCCTGGGATACGACGTTAACCCTCTAATATTTGTCATCCTCTAGAGTCCGCGGTCCTACCGAATAAAAAATATTTTTAAATTCCGTTGGTCTCCGTACCATTTTTGAGTCCCCGACTAAAAAATTTTGGGAAATCTTGCCCTATTATAATATCAGGGAGTATGGCGAAAGGCCCTCTTTAATCTACATTTAGGGAAAGTGGGAATAGATGGGAAGTTCTTGCGAAGAAGCAGATAAAGGTCGATTCTCACTATACATTCGGTTTCCATTCCAAGTTAATAATAGTCACACTTGAACTTAACGTTTCTTTTCCGTATTAGTAGACTATAACGTAGAAGTATATGTAATCCGAGGAAAATTTAATAATTGCCGCTCTTATTCTGGATGAAGAAGAGCATTTGCAAAAGAAAACGGAGACGTCTTTGGGTTTACAATATATGAAAGGAAAGAAATATTGATCAATGGAATTAATTTACTATAAAGCTAATACGTGTGATCTTGTGACTAGTTATTAATCTTATGGCTAATTATGACAGACTTTCGATTAAGTTTCACCCTGTCCCAAACCAATCACAAGACCCGTTCAAAAAATCAACCAATCTAACTTATAGCTAGTGGTTTTTCGCCGAGACGTTTGAAGCCATAGAAACAAACTAATAATTGCTATAAAAACTTTTAGCATGTTGGTCACTTTATAGTTTGTTAGAGTTTTTGAAGGACTTAATAACAAAGAAATAAACGCTAAATAACAAGACAACAACACAACAAAATATTTACAAACTTAACAATGAAAAATGACCGGCGATAAGACTGATGAAATGTAGTAAGCAGTATCAGAAGGTGGGCTAAGAACTGACTAAGTTATGAAAAAGAAGTCATCAGAAAAATTGTGAAGGAGGGGCTGATCGTTGGTGGATGAAACTAGGGTACCAATAGGGTAGTAATAAGATTGGAAAGTTCTGAAGTTAAGGAATACTAAGAAGTAAAATATAGTCCCAAATCACCGAAGGAAATCCATCGTAAAACTGTAATTAGGAAAGGATGCTAACTACAGACAGCATACGATTAGTACACAAAGTGAAACGTTAATACAGACTACAAGAAAGTATAAGTAACAAAAGTTATTGATGTTGATAGAATTGACAGAGAATAATAGAAAGGTAAGACACAAAAGAACTCCTGTAGAAATATTTACATAGACGCCAAGACACACAAAAATATAATACAAAAAAATATTGTTGAATTTTTAACTCTTGGAGCATGTAGCGTAGTCCGCCACATACTAAAAAAGTTGGTGAAAGCGATTACAACAGGAAGTACAGCATTGACCTGCCAAAATCATCACCCATGTATTGACAAGAGAGGTGGGGATTGTAACAATTTTTAGATAAAAATGAATTGATATGGACCGTTTTCATATTCATATTACCCCTGGCAATTCCCTCATGTATCAACCACTAGAATACGTTTCGTTTGAATGGAACGGATAACGTATACAGGCCTGTACAGGTCGGACGAAGGAAGCTGGTGAGAGATCGCTCAAATACTTGCCCATTTATGACTTATTTGGGTAAGTCACTTGGAACCGATACACAAATAAGCTTTCAGTACGCGTAAATTATAGTATTAATACAGACAGGACAGTAGCGTACTAGAAAATCATGTAGAAACATAACTTACCAAAAAGAAAAAATAAACCTATTGCTTCTGTTTTATAGTTAGTTTTCACATTCACTGTCATCATCGGAATCTCTATCACTGTCACGAACATCAACCTTTAGTTCTTCTGTTTGTATGTCTATTACTTACTCACTGATCCCTGCTTTTAAATATTTAATCTACGCCCCTGATAGGAAATACTGAAGAAAGAGGGTTGCAATCGCTATACCTAAAACTGCCTACTTTTGCCACCGCGCATCCACGCCATTTTAAAATTTCCGCCAGCTTCCAGCGTCAGGCCTGTACCTAGACGCCGTACAGTCATGAACAGTATCTTTAGAGCCATTTGTCTATACAACAATTTACGGAATATGTACGGCATAGATATGGAACGGAAATGGAATGTATTGTGAAAATCAACCTTAAGAAGGAGGAATTAAAGATTGAAGAGAAGTGAAAGATTGTCTATAGAATATTTTTACTGTCTCAGCATTTACCTAATTGATCCGAGAAAGCTACAGAAAAGCTCGGAAAAGAGCAGGAGGATTCGGAATCGAATCGGTATCCCTCCGATCATGGTCATGATAAAAACGAAATACGGAAATTGATTTAAAGCTAAATCAGAATTAACATTGAGATAAAGCAAGACTGCTCTTAAAACCAACTCATTACATTCATTAGGAGTATATTGTTGTTTGTAGCTGTACTATCATTACTTAAGTAGAAATTCCATTTTTTTCTACGTTCAGACTTTTTTATAAAGGTCTCGCGGTTCTCTGGAGAGTTTAATAGGAGTACGNAGGAGGATTCGGAATCGAATCGGTATCCCTCCGATCATGGTCATGATAAAAACGAAATACGGAAATTGATTTAAAGCTAAATCAGAATTAACATTGAGATAAAGCAAGACTGCTCTTAAAACCAACTCATTACATTCATTAGGAGTATATTGTTGTTTGTAGCTGTACTATCATTACTTAAGTAGAAATTCCATTTTTTTCTACGTTCAGACTTTTTTATAAAGGTCTCGCGGTTCTCTGGAGAGTTTAATAGGAGTACGTAGACTTGTTAGTGTCATGTGTCACTGGACAGGTTGCGCTGACTGGTGATCACTTTTAACCTTGCGCCAGGATGTCAATTATGTTTGTTGGCATAATAATTCACAAAATATATAGATACTTAATAAAATTCTAATTTATTTATATTTAATAATTTAAAAAATAGTTAAAAAAGAATTTTTGTGTGAAATTTAATAATTAATAATGGATTTTGATACTATGAAGAATTGCAGTACTAACGTGATTAGTGTAGAAATGCCAAATTTCGAGATTTAGGAGTCGATTCAATAAACTCAAGAACTTAATTTACCGATAAAAACATCTTAATTACTTGTAATAACATAAATTTGGAAGACTAATTTTAAAATATATCACAACTCTGGAAGTAGTTATACCAATTGTCTCGAAATCGCGTAGCGCCATGAACTAATACTTATCAAGTAGGAGAAGCCCTGACATAGACAGTGTTCAATAGAAGGTATACAGGGATTCCGAGAGTTAGGGTATATATCCATTTTATTAATTAACTAATTGCTGTTAGTCAAACAACCTAGGCTTCCGCTACAATATTTACTACAAAAGTACAAAACCCTTTCCATTTGCATGCATCTGCATTTAATTTTACTTCCACACCTGAAACATCACTAATGGCTTATAAACTGTTCCAAGTTATTGTACACTTGCAAGTATCTAATCGATGAATTCGGTTGCGAACAGCTTGTGACCCAAACTGACCTTTATGCATATACAGGCTGACGTATTTAGGTTACTACCCGAAAGCAAAAGTTGGCGTATGAATTTCGTGAAAACGAAATCGCCACGTTAAGGGAAAACAGAGACAAATGAACACTCCAATTTTACTTTCGTTAGTAGCGATGCAAGGCACCCTCAACTGTTTGCTATTTCACGAAAACCTTTTCGAGTAACAATCTCTTAAAAATAAAATGTAAATTACTGTCTTCATTCATAGTTATCCAAGCATTTGTATCTGTTTCTGAAGAAAAATTCCCTGGTTTCTCCAAGATTTCAGGAAACAACAAGGTTTTTCTAGACCAATATAAAATGCACTTTTACTGATTTAGTATAACGAAATAGAACAGTACAGGCAAAAAACATCTTTAATTATTATAAATAATTTCATAATCAATCAGAATTTTCTCGCTTTGGTTCTCAAACTAACATTAAAGACGATTAACTAATTTGTATTTCGCAAGAACTTAATTTTCCAATTTTTAAAGCATACACACCTTCCAACAGTTTAAGTTCAGTTACGACAACAAGAATATAATTTTTAGCCATACTATTTCGTTAACACCATATTTAGATAGAAATATACATAAATGAAATGCGAGAAATAATTATTTAGTTGTATAATAATATAAGCGTTTTCTAATTTCTGGTGAATTAGTGGAAATATTTCAATAATACGGAATTTAAACGCCTCTCTCCTTTGAAATAGTTAGTAAAATCTAAAGTCTAACATATTTCCGGCATACGTACACACCTACTTATAAATAATTTGAAAATGAATTTCCCTCTACATTTTGCTTATTCATAAGCTACGCCTTTGTGAAAATATATAATCCTATGTGTAACAAATAGGTCGTAAAAACATATAACGACTTGGTTTGAACAGGTAAGCGGTTTTCTATATTTTCAGCGCACCTAATAGAAATTACTCGTATTTTTCAAATTCAAAATAAACAACTTAAATTCCAAATTTATTCTACTAGTACTAGCCGGATACTCGAACAAAATAAATTCGGTTCTTCTTGGATGTTTTCTCTATCCTAGTTTTCTTTTGTTAAACTTACGTACTTATTCGAAAAACAAACTCATGCATCTACATGTCAATACTATTAGGAATGCAATTTTTCACCGCCAACAAAATTCGTAATCCAAGTTCCACAGTTAGACATATTGTAAAAAACGATTACATATTTAACAAATTCGCTGAGTTAGAGTCTCTATTATGTGATTATTTATTATAAAAATATGAACTTAAAATCATTTTGTATTTTATTTTAATCTATACATCGAAGACACGATCAACATCATTAAAGACAGTACAACTGTAGGGATAGATATAAAGGGGCAAAAGATTAGTATGCTTAAATTTGCAGATGATATAACAGTATTAGCATCTAGCAAGAAGGAGTTAGAGCTTTAAGTAAAATGGAAACGGTATTGACAAAACAGTACTGCATGAAAATAAATACAAGTAAAACAAAAATACTGGTATGCAAGGGAAGGAAAAGTAGGGAAAGAGCAAATATAAAGATAGGAGACGAAAAATTAGAAGAAGTGTCCGATTTTAGTAGTAGGGATATAAAGCAGAGGATAGCGCAGGGTCGAGTGGCCTTCAATCAAAAAAGTCACTTCTATGCTAGCAAAAGGTTAATTTAGAAATTCGAAAAAGGTTATTAAAGGTGTATGTTTAGAGCGCGGCACTGTACGGGTGCGAAACATGGACGGAGGGCGCGGCGGAAAAGAAAAGGTTAGAAGAAATGTGGTGTTACAGGCGAATAATGAGGATATCGTGGATAAAGAAGGTTAGAAATGAAGAGGCATTAGAAAGAGTAAGAATACAGTCAACTAGAAATAGGCGAGATAGGTTAGTAAGACACCTTTTTAGGCATGAAGGGCTAGTCAGAGACATATTAGAGGCAGGAACGGGAGTTAAGAGGGGTAGAGGTAGACCTAGATTAGATTACTGTTCGCAAATACTTAAGGATTTGGGTTGTTCTAGTTTTAGGGATATGCGAAGATTAACTCAGGACAGGAAAGAGTGGAGGTACGATTTAAAATAATTATAATAAGCATAAGTATTGTCATTCGCCATTTTGGGTCTTGATCATAGTTAGTAATTCTTGATTGAAACAAACAGAGATAAGTGTAATTCAGACTTTTATTTCAATTGGAATGGAAGCACTTCTAAATCCCACTGAACTGACTCCACGAAAAGTATCTACATCACCTTTTGCATTTGCCAATGTATCAATAATGTTCTGTTATATACACACGCGTCATAAAAACAATAGAGTCCGCAATCTCTCGTTTTGTTTCTCACTCAACTCGAGATCTTAATTAACGAAGTCAATAACATCCGAAATTCCTTTATGGCCGCCTCGGATGACAGCTATTTATCGTAATCTATTTTAAATTGAAATCTGTATGGTGCGGGTCCGCACGGTTAATGACGTATCGAAGTTCCGAATTGTACGTTGTGCACTTTTAACTAACTCTTTTGGCGATCTTAATGAAAGAGCGCGGGCATTATTCTGTCAGTTATCGTTTCATCGCATCGGCTTCGTTTCCTTTTTTTTTTTTTCGCTTTGCGGTTGACTGTTTTCGATGGAACAGTAAATAAATACCTTCTCGTTCGTTCTCAGTTCGTTCAACTTTTGGAGGAGAATCCTAACTGAATATCATCATCGCAGTGATGGAGCAAAGCCTGCCTGAGTCTGAACACCTCGAAATGGCTATGACCGTTCAGCTGATAATGATGATGATGATGATGTGACCTACGTGATTTGCAAAAATATTCGCGATATTACACCATCTTGCTTGCTTTAAGCAACTAATCAAAACAACCGAAAAAATGAAATGTGAATGGGATATAACACAATAATGATTTTAATAACAGATTAAAACCAATAAGTTTGGAATCGCATTTATCTGGCATGAATTGGTTCATTATTAAAATAGTAGACCAAATAAAAACCATAATGACTGGTAATGAGATCTCATCGTGTATGTAACAGACATTTAAATGTTTGAATTAAGTCAAATGTTTATATTGAAATAATAAGATAATGCTTCAGTTTCGTCTACAGCACTACTATTGTGGTATTACAGGACGTTTAGAAAAATATTCTCGTCCGTTATAGTAAACCGACGATGTTAGCGGTGAGGACGCGATGTGGACAAGTGGATGTAGTAAACCGATGAACACAGAAAAAATGTCGCGTAGAAAGATTAAAAAATTAATACCTCCTGAGAACTGTACGATTAGATTTCATTTAGTGAATACATCAGCAAGAAGAAATAGAAAATGGGGAGTCATTCCTTCTAATGTAGATCGGAACACAAATAATGAATTTATACGTTCAGTAGGAATATAAAGCAAAGGATAGAGCACAGGGTCGTCGTGTCGCCTTTAATAAAAAGAAGTCACTTCTATGCTCGCGAACGGTTAATTTAGAAATTCGAAAAAGGTTGTTAAAGGTGTACGTTTGGAGCGCGGCGTTGCACAGGTGCGAAACATGGACAGTGGGCGCAGCGGAAAAGAAAAGGTTAGAAGCCTTCGAAATGTGGTGTTATAGGCGAATGATGAGGATAACAGGTTAGAAATGAAGAGGTATTAGAAAGAATAGGAGAACAGAGGACTCTATGGAAGTCAATAAGAAATAGGCGAGATCGGTTGGTAGGACACTTTCTTAGGCATAAAGGTCTAGTCAGAGACATATTAGAGGCAATAACAGGAGTTAAGAGGAGTAGAGGTAGATCTAGATCCAGTTACTGTTCGCAAATAGTTAAAGGTGTGGGCTGTTCTAGTTTTAGGGAAATGCGAAGTTTAGCTCAGGATAGGAAAGAGTGGAGGTACGTGTCCAACCAGTCTTAGGACTGACGACCCTATGATGATGATGATGATACGTTCCTATAATAAGCTGATATGTTTCAGCAGTATTTCCAAATGTTTATAACTCAACAACTATGATTCCGATGAAAATTGAAGCATCACTGTGAGAATTTCGGTAGGCTCCTTTCAAATGACACCTAACTCGACTACAATTAAGATGACAGCTAGCCGTCGTGGCTTCATCCGCAAAAGATTATTGTATCCCAACCATGAATTTCCTCTCTCGGTAATTGGAAAGATAACGCGTCGATTCGAGTCATCATATCAGTGATTTGAATGTGTGGTGACCAAAAAGAGAAGAAAAAAAAGAAGAAGAAGAAGAAATGATTTTAGGGAGATTTTGTTTCTCTCGGCACTGCTGTTATACATACATAGCTTTTTTCGCTGCTGTCCTTTCTACTCTACTATATAAGAAAACTTTCGGGTGTTTCATTCCCACCAGCTATTGTGGGAGGGCAATCCCTCCAGACTACGTCAGAGGGTTAGGCAGAAGGCCTTTTTCAGTCTCCTTTTAGAAATCGTGGAAATGAGTAAGTGGTGGTTGGGGGTGACAAGGACGAAATGAAGACAGAAGAAAGAAAAAGATTACATGTGAAAAATTTCGACCAGGGCAGACGGGGGCTCGGATGCTAAGCACTAAGCAATGGTCTAAACCTCTAGATCAGATCAACTGTCGACAATTGGCGAATTGCGATCCAGGTCCTGACAGCGAAAAGTCAAAAACTAGGATCGCCAACAATTTTTTGAAAGTAAATTATTCAAATAAGTTATTATTAGATTTAAATTTAAAAGTTAGAGAATAAATTAAACAGAGGAGGGGGAAACAGAAATGTTAATTGTTAATTTGTAGTTTTAAGAGAATTTTTTGTTAATAAGTAAGGTAAAACAAATGTAAAACGAGCATCTTTGCACAAATCTGTAAGGTATGCAAAGAAAAATAAAATATAACTGTAGTATTTATAACAATATTAAGACATGTATAGAAGCTATTTTGATTGTACTTCAAAAATCGATCTAATAATATCTATACAATTTCCCTCACCGTCACGCTATATTTATCAAGTAATTTCAGCTATAAGGTAATTTATATGCAAAACAAGAATATCTTTGAACTATTTGAATGAAGATATTTTTAGTGTTTCTTTATGGTAGTTCATTAATTTAAGCTTGACATGACATAATGTTGAGAAATCTGCATTTAGATTACCGAATTCTTAGCATAGTTTTCAGATAATAATTAATTGTGAAAAAAAAACTGATTTCTGAACAACGGATACATTTATTTTTCTGATATTTAGACAAACGTTAAATTTTCGACCGATGCAGCTATTAATAAAAGAGCCCGACACTGTGTCACTTAGAAAATTACGCATATGTAGATTTGTAATTGTTTCCTTTGGAAGAACTTTTAATTTTTTGTTACTGGAATACTCTACTTACGAAAATATTAAGACGCACTAAATTTTCAATTTAATTTCAAAGTATTGTAACATTTTATATTACACAAAGTATAACTTTTACACTTTCTGTTTGGAATTTCCTGAAAATTAAACTGACTTGAGTGAGTTTTCTTTATTGCACAAAATTATAATAATTTCCATAAAGTTAAATGTTAACATAATAAGAAATAGTCATTGTTACCGAGCTCCAGGCGGACCTTGAGTCATCCATAAACAATAAACATTACTAACAGGAGAAACGGTGGAGCCAGGGTTCGATAAGGTGGGAAGAAAATTTGGGAATTAGAATAGAACGATGTGTGTGTATGTCACACAATCTTGATGTACCATTCAGAGGGTTAAGTTCTTAATGTAATTTCATTTAACCAACCTGACCAGCCTTTCATTTCAACAACGAAAGCCGAAATCAGTAGTAAAGAGTGAAGTCAAATATCAGGTGCGGGGTTCTCATCTAAAGAGTGGCTGTGTGAACTACAACATAAATAATACCCTGTTTGTACATCAAGATATCGTCGGAAAACAATCCTGTGGCTGTGGAAAATAGTGAGAAGCAATTTTCTGCAAAGGGTTTTGATTCGGAGGAATATCGGTTCCACATGGATCAGCACCACGAGAGTCCCGAGGGACATCGAGGTGGTGTCCAAATCGGGGCTGTTGAGTACCGAGAGGATGACCTACAGGAAACGAGTCATGAAAATTCGCGGAACCTTCCATGATGGACACAATAAATGCATTATTGCAGGAAAATACAATAATTCTGAGAATGCTTCAACAGCAGCAGCGGGCACAACCAAGTGCACAAGGTGATAGTGCATCGTGTTATAAGGTGATACCAGACTTTTCGAAAAAATATCGATACGTTTTACGGCGAACAAGGTACTTTTGAAACGAAACAAAGGTTGCAACAAATTGAAAGTGCCGCAGTGCTTCATTCCTGACCAAGTGAGTTTGCTTTGGAATCGGCAAGGAGTCATTTAAGAGGAACAGCGAAATTTTGGTAGAAGACTACAGCTACAGAAATAACTGATTGGAATAGTTTCAGGCAAGCTCTTTAACAAGACATTCGTATTGAAATATAATAAAACTTACATGTGGAAAAGAATACAGAAAAGGGCGCAATTAAAAAGCTAAAACTTGAGCTATTATTTCCATGAAAAGGTGCATTTAAGCAAGGAGTTGAAACTAGACTTTGCAGGAACAAAAGAACAAGTGGCCATTGGATTGTGGTCCAGGAAATAAAGTAACACGAGAAGAGTTCTGGAACGTTCGATGACCGACGGTGGAACCTGGGTTCGCTAAGGGAGGAAGAAAATTTGGGAATAGAACGGTGTGTGCGTGTCACACACTTTTGATGTACCATTCGGAAGGTCAAGTTCTTAATATAGTTTTTTTTAACCAACTTAACCAACGGAAATCATTAACAAAGAGTGAAGTTAAATATCAAACAATAATCACCCTACAATTAACAGAGAAAGATAAACAGTTAACACAAGTAAAACAATTTCAATAACGACATCATGCAAAGTCCGCCTTCAATAGTCTTTCAAACAATTGCTAAAAAATTCTGTAAAAACGGCAACAAACTCGTATATAACGTCAATACCTTCAAATGGTCGTTATTTTGTCAGAGTACTTTTGATGGTAAAATCATACGCAAAACTTCCGATAACAACAGCACCTCTTGGTTATTATACATCAAAATATCGGCGGTCCTCAGGATGACGCTATAACCGAGTTCTACTGTAATTGGGAATTTCCTTGATCAAGTGAACACTGTTTTTTCTTTTCCTTATCCGTCACTTCAACTATCCAGTCCACCTTTGTTTTGTTTTACTTTTCAATTGTTAGTTTTGTAATAAAAGCGTGTTGCTGAAGAACAATGAACAATAGACCCCTCCTCCTTTATCTCGTATACATTTTCTCCCTAAACGCTTCATCAATTTACTAGACAAACGTTGTCGATGATAGGAGGTACATAATTTACCACGTACGAGGGTGGATTGATAAGTTTCCGGCCTGACCAAGAAAAACAAGGTTTTTAAAAATTTTTTTTTTTTATTTCTCAACATAATCTCCTCCAAGGCTGATACATTTCTCATAGCGGTGTTCCAGTCTATTAATGCCATCTCTATAGACTGATTCGTCAAGCTCCTCAAAATAACCATTTACAGCTTCGATTACTTCTTCATTGTCCGCAAATCTCTTACCGCCAAGCCATTTTTTGAGATTAGGGAACAGAAAATAGTCACTCGGGGCTAGGTCTGGAGAGTAAGGAGGGTGCGGCATCAATTCAAACTTTAGATCGTTGATTTTAGCCGTCGCAACGATTGACGTGTGCGCTGGTGCGTTATCGTGATGAAACAAGATTTTTTTCTTCGCCAGATGAGGTCGTTTAATTTTCACCTCGTGGCTCAAACGTTGCAATAAGTCTGCGTAGTATTGACCAGTGATAGTATTACCCTTTGCAAGGTAATCAATGTATATAATACCTCTTGCATCCCAAAAAACAGTAGCCATAACCTTGTTCGCCGAAAAAATTGTTTTTGCCTTCTTTGGAGTTGGTTCCCCTGGTCCAATCCACTGTTTAGACTGTTCTTTGGTTTCAGGAGTGTAGTGGTGGACCCACGTTTCGTCAACGGTTACGAATCGACGCAAAAATTCGCTTGGATTACGCTTATACAATGACAAATTTGCGGTAGAAATGTTTTTTCGAATCAATTTTTGGTCGACTGTTAGCAAACGCGGCACCCATCTTGCACAGAGCTTTTCCATATGCAAATGTTGGTGCAAAATATGTTGCACACGTTCATATGACATCTTACAGGTCTCAGCTATCTCACGCACTTTCAATCTGCGGTCTCCCAGCACTATTTGATGAATTTTTTCGATCATATCTGGAGTTGTGACCTCAACGGGGCGTCCTGAGCGAGGCCCATCAGAGGTGCTCACACGACCCTTTTTAAACTCGGAAACCCACTGCTTAACGGTTGAATATGACGGGGAGGATGTCCCCAGTGTTGAGTCCATCTCTTTTTTAATTTCCTTCGGCGTTAACCCCTTCAAATAAAAGTATTTGATGACAGCACGATTTTCCTGCTTTTCCATTTTTACGAAAACCACAGAGGCGTCTTGTTCAGCGTGCTGTCAAACCTACACTAGCAAGGAGATCGGGCTGAAACTATAGCTACAAGCTATCCAAGGATGGTACTATAGAATGTCACCTCAAGGTAGGCCTAGTGGCGTCATCTCTTGGTTAGGCCGGAAACTTATCAATCCACCCTCGTATAAAGAAGGAGAAATTCCACTTACAACGGCTGCAAACAATCTCGATGCACTTCTTTTCGCCAATAGTTGGTGTTAAGTTTCGATTGTTTCGGAAATAATCGGCGTGCGAAGTAAAGTGCCGCGCCGCCTTTTGCTACCGCTAGTTCTGCTTGCCCATTTGCCGTGGGTCTCCTAAAAATATCGAATTGCAAGGAAGTTTTCGTGGCTCGGGTTCAAAGACCTGCGAATCCAACAGTTTTTATGTAACACGTTCTATTCAGCACCGTTCTCCCACGCTAGGCACTTCTTCATCATCACATTGTCCATCCACCTTTGTGTCGTCTCTTCTTATTTGATCAAAAAGGTTCTCTTTTAATACGTCTTCTGTACAATAGATACCTCTATTAAATAATACACCTACATATTTAAATTTATGAATACTCAAAGGCAATAATAAAATGGTTTGCCAAATGGCAACTTACAAACGTCGCTTAGGGTAGTTAATGCAATTGCAACGATTAACGAATGCGCTCTTTAGTAAACTGAAATTAAAAATTAAAACCTGAGTACGTTAAAAACAAACTAAAAGGATGAAAACAGGATGACGCAAGAACATATTTGAATGTATGTATTATGTAAATCCTTTCTCTTACTTACTAAACCAGTAATTGTTATTGTTTGTCGTGAGTCTGCCAATTGAAAGATAACGGAGAGAGACGTTGAATCGGTAAAAACTTATCTAATCAAATATGACAATTAACTGCAGTCGGAGGCATTGAATTCATGTTTCACTTGATGCTTCTCCTAATACATGTGTGCCTCCAACTGCAATTATTTGTTATATTGTAATTATTGGATCAATTTTTACAGATTCCACGACATCACCTATAAGCATTTAATTGACAAACTTAAGAGGGATGATAAAAAGTAATACTTTAATTTAAGGAAAAAGTATCCTATTACTAAATTCATGCGTCATCTTGATTCTATCGTTTTAGTTCCTTTTTACACAATCGGGTTTTTTAATTTTTTTTAATTTAAATTTTTATTAACGACTATTCATTTTGTATTAGTTGTCACTATATTGTTAGTTCCTACCCATAGATACTGTTTGGATGAGGTCTTTTGATATCTACGTCTCTATGTAAGAAATACGTAGAGATTCTACCTGTCTAGTCTAATATATATTCAGTAATATACCACTCAAAATGACACGAAATTACTTATTCGTCTCTACCGTCATTCTCTATTTCATAGCCGCAATTTGGTTTTATAAAAGCAATCATCGCATGGTTTACACCATATAAAAATGGTGGGTCAATAATGGTTTCGTAGCAAAAACAAATTGCAAACCGCTGATATAAACAACCCCATTCGGGTAAAAGTCGGGTAAAACTACCCTGGTCACTGCACTGCGCCTTGTCTAATGTAATTTTCACCACCATTTGTTTACGTCGTTACGATTAATGACGCCATATAATTTTTTTATTGGTGATGAATGGGTCCTTTTGAGATATAAGGGTCTTTTGGATGTTTTTGGTGGAGAACCATAAGTAAATCCATGCAGTTTTTATCTCAAGTGTCATTGTTATTGACAAAATAAAGAACTACTATCGATATATTTCCCTAAAGCTAGAACAACCCATATCCTTAACTATTTGCAAACAGTAATCTAATCTAGGTCTACCTCTACCCCTCCTAACTCCTGTTTCTGCCTCTAATATGTCTCTGACTAGACCTTCATGCCTGAGAAGGTGTCCTACCAACCTATCTCGCCTATTTTTT
>NW_020438903.1:3544-10213 GCF_000699045.2 Agrilus planipennis | reverse complement strand
TCTTCATTCGACGAAAATTTTTTCCCAACGAGCATTCTTTTGAGATCTGAGAACAGGAAGTAGTCGCTGGGGGCCAGATCTGGAGAATACGGTGGATGCGGAAGCAATTCGAAGCCCAATTCATGAATTTTTGCCATCGTTTTCACTGACTTGTGAGACGGTGCATTGTCTTGGTGAAGCAGGACTTTCTTTTTCTGCAAATGCGGTCGTTAAAAAAAATTACAATAACTACAAATATTGGTACTATCTATACTTCGTTTACTTTCTGTAGCGATGTGACCTTCAGTCTGACCGGCGCAAAGTAAAAAAGAACAGCACTAGGCCAGAAAAAGAAGGAGACAACTCTCGGCCAAACTCTTAAGCGGTGAGGAGCGTATAATCCGTACAGTACTGCACGGAAAATTTGACCATTTTATCCACTACAATTGCATTGCTCAAATGTGTTATTGGTACCATTTACTACTGAAAATATCAACGAGATGTTTATTTATATTTGATGACATATTAAAGGCTTTAACGCTTGTTTTCGACTCGCACAACTACTCATGATGGAACAAAACTTTTGGCAGGTACTGTATGAAAAAAGTATGTTTAATAAACAAAAGTCGAGAGTATAATGAGCTTTTTTCTCTGTACCTACGATTTTGCCAGCGCGCATCCAAGACATTGGAAGGGGCACATCGCTAGAGAGAGTAAATGAAGTATACTTATAGCACATCATTATAGTAAACTTTGTTAGCACTTTTGATTAGATGAACGAATGGTGTTGGTAAAACTATTTTTTCACTCTAAAAAGTAATGGTTCGTAATTATAGATACTATTGACTGTTCAAATTACTTTTGAAAATATACTAGTGAATTAATTTTTGCCATTACAGATAACCTCAAATTAATGAGAAAAAATTGTTGCTGCTGTTACTCTCTCGCCGGGAATAGAACCCGGGTCCCTAGCTTTACGCATCATTGGTCTACCACTAATTGTAAATAACGAGAGGTAACAGCTGTTGTTGTTGAAAATGTCACAACCGCAGTACCAATTTTTTTACAGAAAATTATAGAGGGAAAGGTACAAAACCTAAAACCATCGAATACGTTAAGAACTGATAAGCGGATCAATTTTTTATTTAACAATTTATACGGTAAAAGGGTGTCTATTTGCTCTAGAATGAAATCGGTTATGTTTTTCCACAATTGCATACCTATACACTTCTTCTTTTTATTTAATATGATTTTTGATATTTGACATCTGATCATCGATTTTTGTAATATTACCTATATTTGCATATAAATTTTCCTACATTTTTAAAAATTAAAGTAAGAGATTTTTACAGTTAGAATGTTTATTTCTGACGTTTGTGATGGTTAAAGACTTTTTATTAATATTATATATTAGTACTCATTAAATAAAATAGCAAACGATAAACAGGTTACAGTCCTTCTGTATCATGAAGTTCATTATATGAATGGAAATCAACTATGTAACAATTATGTCATATATGGATGCAATATTTACATATTGTAGGACTTTTTAAACTAACCAAAATTTTATCTATTAACCAATAACCTGAACATATTATTATCGTCATTAACTACTGCAGTTGAAGTGATTATATTTATCAGTAACAGACAATTAATTAATAAGCAATGTGTTTGGTTTTATTTGTCCTGTGTAAAAACTGTTATATCTGAAATCGGGTTTTAGCTCTGTACTAATTAGAAATATTATATCTCAAGGCTTATTTTTTATACTTTCTCAGGGTTTATATTATAAACGTTCTCCCCACGTCTACTTTTATTATTATACGATGGAAATATAAATGTAATTTACATTCAGCTTTGGATAATACGAAGCAATGTGACGATAATTTTGACGTTGCAAGTAGGTAGAAGTAACACATTCCTTTTTATTTGAAAGTTTCTCCAATTTGTTGAATGGGGTGGTTAGTATGTGATGAATTTGTGAATTACATGATTAAGGAGCAGCTAGGATCTGTTCAGTGTGAAAGGATATTCATTACAAATTCCGTTCGTATTCAAACACCGCAGTAGGCCCATTTTATGCGGTTTCATGCGAAAATTCAAGAAACTCCGATCGAAATGAGCAACTCACCCTGCGCCGCATACCGCGCATGGATACCTGGAAAACCACGTTCACACTAGAGAAAACCCCGGAAAATCTCACGGAAAACAACTAGTACAAAAGTATAGTTTACAAATACGCCAATATAATTACAATAATGCAATTAGTAACAGTTGCGAGTACAATTAGGAGAGAATATTGTTACATAAAATAAACGTTTAGGACAGGCCCTAAAATTGACTAAATTTTGTTCCAAAAATATTTTTAGTTTTAATTCGTAAAACATATATACATATTATCAGTACATTTCTCTAGATTAAGGACGTACTTGTAAATGTGTCCACCAGTTAATAAATAATATTGAAACTGAAAGTTAGTTCTGGACCACGGTAAACGTGACATGAAGTTGTATTATTAAATTAACGTTGAAGGTTCGCAATTACGCAATTTGTTTTGAAGCAGCAGGGAAATTTCCCTTTGTGAAACGGACTCGACCGTTGCGCCCCCATACCAACAGTACGCGTACCATCTAAGTTGGCGAATACTCCGTCAAAAGCTAGCGTAACTAATAATAAAGAGCATTCCAATGAAACAGCTAAAAAAATTATTAAAACGCGAACGCGATAAATCTAAACCGGTCACAGGATCTTCGAAAACGTAAAACGAACAAACCACCGACCCGCATTTTACTGATATATCGATTAAAAAATATTGATTAAGTCGAAATAAAACTGAGTACTTTAGTGTTTACAAGTTTACCGAAACAAATGTCCTTTTAAAACCATAGTGTGTTCGATAATTTGTGATGATAAATTATTGTTTAGTGTCACCTTTTCACGGCAAGTTCCCAGTAGGTGGTATGCCATTTGTATTTGTAGCGTATTTCAATTATTACGAATGTTAATTTTTCCTCTACCCATCATCTAAATAAATATATACATACCTATTAAACTTTTCATCAAAAGATTCCGATTTTTTAAGTACCTATCGATGACGACTGCTTAAGAGGCCTTGTACATATTAAAAAAAAAATAAAAAATAATGAAAAGTTGAAAATATACCGTACACATACGTATATACATACATACATACATAAATACGCATTTATTATTACATTCGAATACTTACATGCATAACTACGTACAAACATAACCCGTTCGTTCCGATTGTCATCAACCATTTCGAAAACGAAGCAATACACATTGTTATAAAGGAAACCAAAATTTTCGAACAACAAGACTGCAGTCTCAGACTGAAATTTCGACTAAAAACATTCTCGACCTGACTGAAAGCAACACCAATAAATAAATAAATAAATCATTTTATCCTCGAAACAATCCAAACTTTCGACGTCGTCCCGACTGAAAATCGATTTTTTGTTTTAATGTTTTGATGTCTCGATGTCGTGGCAAGTTTTCTATTTCGAAATTTTTGAAATTTGTCGTCCCTTTTAGATACCCGTTTACTCTTTTCTGAATCGTTAGATACATACATGCATAACTACATATAAAAAAATTGATACTTTCTAGCCACGTCGAGGCTCATGCTTTTCTAACGTATACAATAAGAAAACAATAATCTACTCGTTTTGAAGATACGTAAAAATTCGCTATATTAATGGTAATAAAAGTTTGATGTTTTTTCAAAATTTTAACGCGCATTAATAAATACGACAAATTTGCCTTTTTTAACACTAGTAATAAAAAGCGTAGCGACAAAATACACGTACACGCATGACCATATACAATATAAACGACGGCGACGCGTAAACGGTATTAAAAAAAACGCAAAAAATAAAATCAGTGAAGCTGGCCTCCCAAGAGATAATCACCGTTGACCTCCAGGAGGTAGAAGATGACACCTCCTCAACATCGGAAAGCAGAGTGGATACGCCGGGGCCAAAGACACTGCCACCGCCACCTCCCTCGCCTTCCAATACCGTCATGACAGGTAAAGGTTAGGACACTTTGCACTTTCGTTTATAAGTGTTGTAATAACGGTTAAGTATTATTCATTACGTTTACCATCTTATTTTTTTTTAATANTGTGCTGCCTTGACAGACGTACTTACATGCATATGTGGAAGTCAATAAGAAATAAATAAAACAGGATGGTAGGGAACATGCTGAGACATGAAGGGATAGCAAGAGACATTTGAAACAGAAAGATAAGAAGGTAGAGGAAGATCTACAATAGATTAGAATCAAAATGAGTGGAGGTGCGTGTTCAATCCCAATCAGTCTTTAAACTGACGACCTAATGATGATGTTAACGAAGAAATTACATATCTTAAATTATTGAAAAAAATACTTTGGATAATTTTATTTTTTAAGCCCAGTATGAACAAAAAATGACCAATTATCGGCGTAACTGTTTTCACGAATAATTGAATGGGTATATACCTAACGTCCAACTCCTTCAGAAAAATCCAGATGAAAGATCTCGCATGTTCCTTCACAAATGTACTGATAAACCCATATAACGTAGGTATGAATGCGTGCTTACACACGTGTATAAGTCTCCATAAGGTTGCGTCATTGCGTGATAAATGTTCCTTTATTTAAATTTTAACTTCATTACAAGCTTTTGTTTATTACTATTATGAAAAGGTTTTAACTCTTGACTAGGAAGTATAAAATTTATTATCATTTCACCGTAAATGAAATTTCAGCTGGGCTATCTTAATAATAGCAGCCGGTAGCCGGTAGGAACTTTCTAATGATAAAACCCAAAGAAATCGCGATCTACGTCTGGTAGTTTCAAAATCCTAACCAGGAACAAGAATATATACTTGTTAGAAAAGTGTCATTTCGGATATTTTTGAATCCTACAACAAGCAGCAAACTCAGGCTTATTTTAGAACTTATTTGAAAATGGCATGTAGAAAACACCTTACAAAATAGAAAAGGATTCGATTGCGGCAATGCCATNGCGAAGAGTAATCTAATCTAGGTCTACCTCTACCCCTCCTAACTCCTGTTTCTGCCTCTAATATGTCTCTGACTAGACCTTCATGCCTGACAAGGTATCCTACTAACCTATCTCGCCTATTTTTTATTGACTTCTGTAGAGTCTTCTGTTCTCCTATTCTTTCTAATACCTCTTCATTTCTAACCTTCTCTATTCACGATATCATCATCATTCGCTTGTAACACCACATTTCATTTCACACGTACAATAACAACAAGCTTTTTCGAAATTCTAAATTAACCGTTCGCGAGTGTAGAAATATGAAACTGTTTAATTGATAAATTAACTTCGTCCTTTTTAGACTTATTAAACTTTTTGTTCAATTCAAAATCTTTTTATTTTCTAAACTACATTGCACGCCTGTTTCATTTTTAACAAAATTGACAAGACATAATACTTGCCTTACATTAAGCACAAAGAGAAATTAGAATGCAAAAGACGTTCCAGCATTTTTGCGTGTATTTAAATTGTAATGTTCATGAATATTCCGCTGCGTGCTTTTAATAAGTACACACAATATGTGTTATACGTTATCTATTGTCTGCACAATATGTATGTCTGTGCGAATACACATACGTTTACATCCATATAAAAATGTACGCTCACAATTTGAAATGTTACAGTACGCCTGTTGACTTAATACAGGACATAACAATGATGCGTTCTTATTGTATGTGAGCGAACGGTGAAAGAATGGACTCCTTTTGCTATATCGGGGAAGCACGGCGTTAAAAAAAATTACAATAACTACAAATATTGGTACTATCTATACTTCGTTTACTTTCTGTAGCGATGTGACCTTCAGTCTGACCGGCGCAAAGTAAAAAAGAACAGCACTAGGCCAGAAAAAGAAGGAGACAACTCTCGGCCAAACTCTTAAGCGGTGAGGAGTGTATAATCCGTACAGTACTGCACGGAAAATTTGACCATTTTATCCACTACAATTGCATTGCTCAAATGTGTTATTGGTACCATTTACTACTGAAAATATCAACGAGATGTTTATTTATATTTGATGACATATTAAAGGCTTTAACGCTTGTTTTCGACTCGCACAACTACTCATGATGGAACAAAACTTTTGGCAGGTACTGTATGAAAAAAGTATGTTTAATAAACAAAAGTCGAGAGTATAATGAGCTTTTTTCTCTGTACCTACGATTTTGCCAGCGCGCATCCAAGACATTGGAAGGGGCACATCGCTAGAGAGAGTAAATGAAGTATACTTATAGCACATCATTATAGTAAACTTTGTTAGCACTTTTGATTAGATGAACGAATGGTGTTGGTAAAACTATTTTTTCACTCTAAAAAGTAATGGTTCGTAATTATAGATACTATTGACTGTTCAAATTACTTTTGAAAATATACTAGTGAATTAATTTTTGCCATTACAGATAACCTCAAATTAATGAGAAAAAATTGTTGCTGCTGTTACTCTCTCGCCGGGAATAGAACCCGGGTCCCTAGCTTTACGCATCATTGGTCTACCACTAATTGTAAATAACGAGAGGTAACAGCTGTTGTTGTTGAAAATGTCACAACCGCAGTACCAATTTTTTTACAGAAAATTATAGAGGGAAAGGTACAAAACCTAAAACCATCGAATACGTTAAGAA
>NW_020438903.1:0-2971 GCF_000699045.2 Agrilus planipennis | reverse complement strand
ATATTATATATTAGTACTCATTAAATAAAATAGCAAACGATAAACAGGTTACAGTCCTTCTGTATCATGAAGTTCATTATATGAATGGAAATCAACTATGTAACAATTATGTCATATATGGATGCAATATTTACATATTGTAGGACTTTTTAAACTAACCAAAATTTTATCTATTAACCAATAACCTGAACATATTATTATCGTCATTAACTACTGCAGTTGAAGTGATTATATTTATCAGTAACAGACAATTAATTAATAAGCAATGTGTTTGGTTTTATTTGTCCTGTGTAAAAACTGTTATATCTGAAATCGGGTTTTAGCTCTGTACTAATTAGAAATATTATATCTCAAGGCTTATTTTTTATACTTTCTCAGGGTTTATATTATAAACGTTCTCCCCACGTCTACTTTTATTATTATACGATGGAAATATAAATGTAATTTACATTCAGCTTTGGATAATACGAAGCAATGTGACGATAATTTTGACGTTGCAAGTAGGTAGAAGTAACACATTCCTTTTTATTTGAAAGTTTCTCCAATTTGTTGAATGGGGTGGTTAGTATGTGATGAATTTGTGAATTACATGATTAAGGAGCAGCTAGGATCTGTTCAGTGTGAAAGGATATTCATTACAAATTCCGTTCGTATTCAAACACCGCAGTAGGCCCATTTTATGCGGTTTCATGCGAAAATTCAAGAAACTCCGATCGAAATGAGCAACTCACCCTGCGCCGCATACCGCGCATGGATACCTGGAAAACCACGTTCACACTAGAGAAAACCCCGGAAAATCTCACGGAAAACAACTAGTACAAAAGTATAGTTTACAAATACGCCAATATAATTACAATAATGCAATTAGTAACAGTTGCGAGTACAATTAGGAGAGAATATTGTTACATAAAATAAACGTTTAGGACAGGCCCTAAAATTGACTAAATTTTGTTCCAAAAATATTTTTAGTTTTAATTCGTAAAACATATATACATATTATCAGTACATTTCTCTAGATTAAGGACGTACTTGTAAATGTGTCCACCAGTTAATAAATAATATTGAAACTGAAAGTTAGTTCTGGACCACGGTAAACGTGACATGAAGTTGTATTATTAAATTAACGTTGAAGGTTCGCAATTACGCAATTTGTTTTGAAGCAGCAGGGAAATTTCCCTTTGTGAAACGGACTCGACCGTTGCGCCCCCATACCAACAGTACGCGTACCATCTAAGTTGGCGAATACTCCGTCAAAAGCTAGCGTAACTAATAATAAAGAGCATTCCAATGAAACAGCTAAAAAAATTATTAAAACGCGAACGCGATAAATCTAAACCGGTCACAGGATCTTCGAAAACGTAAAACGAACAAACCACCGACCCGCATTTTACTGATATATCGATTAAAAAATATTGATTAAGTCGAAATAAAACTGAGTACTTTAGTGTTTACAAGTTTACCGAAACAAATGTCCTTTTAAAACCATAGTGTGTTCGATAATTTGTGATGATAAATTATTGTTTAGTGTCACCTTTTCACGGCAAGTTCCCAGTAGGTGGTATGCCATTTGTATTTGTAGCGTATTTCAATTATTACGAATGTTAATTTTTCCTCTTTGTCTAATGTAATTTTCACCACCATTTGTTTACGTCGTTACGATTAATGACGCCATATAATTTTTTTATTGGTGATGAATGGGTCCTTTTGAGATATAAGGGTCTTTTGGATGTTTTTGGTGGAGAACCATAAGTAAATCCATGCAGTTTTTGTCTCAAGTGTCATTGTTATTGACAAAATAAAGGACTACTATCGATATATTTCCCTAAAGCTAGAACAACCCATATCCTTAACTATTTGCGAACAGTAATCTAATCTAGGTCTACCTCTACCCCTCCTAACTCCTGTTTCTGCCTCTAATATGTCTCTGACTAGACCTTCATGCCTGACAAGGTATCCTACTAACCTATCTCGCCTATTTTTTATTGACTTCTGTAGAGTCTTCTGTTCTCCTATTCTTTCTAATACCTCTTCATTTCTAACCTTCTCTATTCACGATATCATCATCATTCGCTTGTAACACCACATTTCATTTCACACGTACAATAACAACAAGCTTTTTCGAAATTCTAAATTAACCGTTCGCGAGTGTAGAAATATGAAACTGTTTAATTGATAAATTAACTTCGTCCTTTTTAGACTTATTAAACTTTTTGTTCAATTCAAAATCTTTTTATTTTCTAAACTACATTGCACGCCTGTTTCATTTTTAACAAAATTGACAAGACATAATACTTGCCTTACATTAAGCACAAAGAGAAATTAGAATGCAAAAGACGTTCCAGCATTTTTGCGTGTATTTAAATTGTAATGTTCATGAATATTCCGCTNTGTTAACGAAGAAATTACATATCTTAAATTATTGAAAAAAATACTTTGGATAATTTTATTTTTTAAGCCCAGTATGAACAAAAAATGACCAATTATCGGCGTAACTGTTTTCACGAATAATTGAATGGGTATATACCTAACGTCCAACTCCTTCAGAAAAATCCAGATGAAAGATCTCGCATGTTCCTTCACAAATGTACTTCTACAATATTATTCGTAAAACCCAAAAACGAATACACTGTTATTAAAATTACATTAAAAAAAACAGTATAAGAATTATGTTGTGCTGTGCTACGTAGATGTGGGTGACTCAGTGTACAATGCAAGAATGTTACTCCTCAACTTAACGATAAAATTTAATTACCCGCTTATTAACATACAATAAAGTGTGTACTGTTAACCATTTCCTTTTTTACTTTTATTTATTGCAGTAAGTATGGCCAAGTTTTCGTTAATAGTGTTAAAACAGTTTTCGATTAAAAAGGACATGGTTTTCCTATTAAAATATATACATGCATCCTATTGGTCTGACAATAAATTAACATTTACTAAATAATTGATAAATATGTATATGAATAAAGGA
>NW_020438902.1:1292650-1293949 GCF_000699045.2 Agrilus planipennis | reverse complement strand
CCTTCTACCGATCCTGTATGTATTACTCTAAAGTCCCCACTCCAGAAGTCTCCAGCTTCGGGCCAACGGACTTCACTAATACCTACTATATCTAATTCTAATTTCTCATTGTCCTAACATTCCATGCTCCCTCCGACTCGTGAAATATTGCACCTATCCCTATTGCAATTATTGATGACATCCCCGCCCGAATGGGGGACTAGTTTACGTCCGGAGTGCTTTACGCCAGAGGGCGCCATCATTTAATTTGTAACGTACGTTTTATGTGGTGGTTTCCCGTTGCCTTCCACATCGCAGTATTGTGCATACCGATCCTCGTGATCTCTACCACCCTGATGCCCGTTTGCACCGACGTAAATAAGTACTACTTAGCTTTAAGTAGTTCTTAAAAGACGAAAATGGTTTGCACCGAAAGTTAAGTCGAGCTTAAGAATCGAAACAGATGCTTAACTTTAAACAAAGGATGTTCCTGATATAAGCATTGCTTAAGTCTGTCGTAAGAATTTCGGCAGTAGTTCGGTATTTTTCGTTGCGAGAACAAAAAAATAACATGGTTATAGTAAAGAGGTTATTATAATATTTACTATTAAATAATAAAATAAGCAATATGGTAATTATTATTAAATGGAAGTTAGTGTGTGTTATCGTTTATGTTATTGTATTGTAATGTACGGATTATTTACATTCCAATAGTAGTATTTAGCATGTGATGAAATATTAGAAATTTGAAAATGTACACAATTTAGCTGGAGTAGTGATAAGAACGTCATTAGCTGATCATTAGTAATTAAAGTGAACCAACAATATACAATAATAATACATTTCATCAGAAGCCGAAGCAATTAACCATCACAATAGAAGCATTAACAAGTTGTTAAGGAAAGGTAGTTGGAACAACTTCATCATTAGGTACAGCAAACATAGGGAAACACATACATTAAAAATATATCTCATCAGAAGCAGAAACAATTAACCATGACAGTAGAAGCATTAACAAGTGATTAAGGATAGTTGGAACAACTTGGTCAATACAGTAAACATAAGAAAACTGTTGTATATAAAAGGCAAATTTTGCAGAATATTCTTCAGTAAGTATTTGTCTTCTGTTTTGTGCGTTGTCAAATATATTTGTGAGCTGTTGTCATTTTTGTGTTATTGTTGTTTTCCTGTTTTTATTAATTGTTATATAGTTGTTGCTTTTCTGTTTTTGTTATTTCTTTTTTTTGATATTAGTTACAATTTTTGTTAACTTGCACTATGGATTTGCAAAACATTCATGATATTTTTGATGACGGTATG